>NC_142178.1:39437500-39737500 GCF_026936395.1 Plectropomus leopardus | reverse complement strand
CTGAAGGACACTCAGCTCCAACAGATCGTCGACAAAACCATCATCAATGCAGACAAAGACGGCGATGGCAGGATATCCTTCGAGGAGTTCTGTGCGGTGAGTAACGGCGGCTCAGCTTCATCGCCCCTTTTTGCTTTTTTTCTCCTGCTAGAAATGTTGAAGCAATGAGAGTGCTGAGAGTGAAATCAAAAACTAGGAGCTAAATATATCTATAAGGTATAGTAGTGGAGTTTTAGCTTGAAAAACGTCATAGTATAGCATGTCCAAAGACGCCATAGTATAGTGTATCAAAAAATGTGAGAAAAAACCCTGAAAAACATCATTGTAAAGCATAAAAAAACACACCATAACATGGTAAAGTGGTCCAACATAACATAGAAAAATGGTCCAATAAAGGAGATTTTTTAACGTCAAAAAACATCATACTATAGCATGTCCTAATAGGCTATAGTACAGAATGTCTAAAAGTGGTCAGAAAAAGTCCACCTTTTGATCGTCGAAAAACGTCATATTATAGTATGTCATAAGACGTCATAGTATAGCATATGGATGGTCCAAAAAAGTCAACCTTTTTGACCCCAAAACATGACATAGTATAGAATATCAAAAACAATCCAACAAAGCACCTTGGAAATAGTCATAGTATAGCATGTAAAAACCGCCATACTATAGCATTTTGAAAAATGGTCCAAAGAAGTCGACCTTTTCATGTCATGGACGTGATATTATGCCTCGTCCAGACACATCATAGTATAGCATGTTCAGAAAATACCCAGAAACGTAATATAGCATGTGCAAAATGTGCACGTCATAGCATACAATGTCGAGAAACAGGTGAAAAACGTCATCATTTAGCATGTGGAGAAAAAAGCAGAAAACCACACAGTGCAGTATGGCGAAAAATGTCAAACTTTGACATGTCCCAAAATGGATGAAAATGACTTATTATTGCTTGTAGAGTAATGCTATAGCACACAATGTCGAAAAAAAACCCAAAACCGTAATATTTTAGCATGGCCAAAAAATGGCCAAAAACCGCATAGTATAGTATGGCGAAAAATGTCAGATTTTGATCTGTCCCAAAAATAGCTGAAAAAGAACTTATGGTATCTTGTAGAGTTGTGCAACACCATACACTGTTGGAAAAAAGGGCCGAAAACATCATATTTTAGCAGCGAAGAAAACGGCCAAAAACCACGGTGTATAGTATGGTGAAAAATGTATGTATTTCACATGTCTCATGAATGGATGAAAACAATTTCTTATAGCTTGTAAAGTCGTGCTGTAGCACACAATGTCGAAAAAAAAGAACGAAAACATATTTTGGCATGTAAAAAAAATTCCCAAAAATCGCATAGTAGTATGGCGAAAAAATGTCAAGATTTGACATATCCCAAAAATGGCCGAAAACGACGTCTTACAGCTTGTAAAGTTATGTCATAGCATGCAATGTTGAAAAAAAAAAGCCAAAAAAGTCATAATTTAGCATGTCCAAAAAAAAGGGCCAAGAAGGCAATAGTATAGTATGGCAAAAAAAATCAAATTTTGACTCCCCTTAAAAATTTCTGAAAACCACTGAGAATACTTTGTAGAGACGCGTTATAGTACACAAAGTGGGATTAACGTCCAAAAACCGTCGAAAAACCTCATAATTTAGCATGTCCAAAAAATGGCCAAGAAGGAAATAGTATAGTATGGCGAAAAAAGTCAAATTTTGACCCCTCCTAAAAATGGCTGAAAACAATTTAGAATAACTTGTAGAGACGCGTTATAGTACACAAAGTGGGATTAACGTCCAAAAAAGGTCGAAAAACCTCATAATTTAGCATGTCCAAAAAATGGCCAAGAAGGCAATAGTATAGTATGGCGAAAAAAGTCAAATTTTGACCCCTCCTAAAAATGGCTGAAAACAATTTAGAATAACTTGTAGAGACGCGTTATAGTACACAAAGTGGAATTAACGTCCAAAAAAGGTTTAAAAACTTCATAATTTAGCATGTCCAAAAACTGGCCAAGAAGGCAATAGTATAGTATGGCGAAAAAAGTCAAATTTTGACCCCTCCTAAAAATGGCTGAAAACAACTTAGAATGACTTGTAGAGACGCGTTATAGTACACAAAGTGGGATTAACGTCCAAAAAAGTTCTAAAAACCTCATAATTTAGCATGTCCAAAAACTGGCCAAGAAGGCAATAGTATAGTATGGCGAAAAAAGTCAAATTTTGACCCCTCCTAAAAATGGCTGAAAACAATTTAGAATAACTTGTAGAGACGCGTTATAGTACACAGTGGGATTAATCTCCAAAAAGGTTTAAAAACCTCATAATGTAGCATGTCCAAAAACTGGCCAAGAAGGCAATAGTATAGTATGGCGAAAAAAGTCAAATTTTGACCCCTCCTAAAAATGGCTGAAAACAACTTAGAATAACTTGTAGAGACGCGTTATAGTACACAAAGTGGGATTAACGTCCAAAAAAGGTTTAAAAACCTCATAATTTAGCATGTCCAAAAACTGGCCAAGAAGGCAATAGTATAGTATGGCAAAAAAAGTCAAATTTTGACCCCTCCTAAAAATGGCTGAAAACAACTTAGAATGACTTGTAGAGACGCGTTATAGTACACAAAGTGGAATTAACGTCCAAAAAAGGTTTAAAAACTTCATAATTTAGCATGTCCAAAAACTGGCCAAGAAGACAATAGTATAGTATGGCGAAAAAAGTCAAATTTTGACCCCTCCTAAAAATGGCTGAAAACAACTTAGAATAACTTGTAGAGACGCGTTATAGTACACAAAGTGGGATTAACGTCCAAAAAACGTCGAAAAACCTCATAATTTAGCATGTCCAAAAAATGGTCAAGAAGGCAATAGTATAGTATGGCGAAAAAAGTCAAATTTTGACCCCTCCTAAAAATGGCTGAAAACAATTTAGAATAACTTGTAGAGACGTTATAGTACACAAAGTGGGATTAACGGTCAAAAAGGTTTAAAAACCTCATAATTTAGCATGTCCAAAAAATGGTCAAGAAGGCAATAGTATAGTATGGCGAAAAAAGTCAAATTTTGACCCCTCCTAAAAATGGCTGAAAACAATTTAGAATAACTTGTAGAGACGCAATATAGTACACAAAGTGGGATTAACGTCCAAAAAAGGTTTAAAAACCTCATAATTTAGCATGTCCAAAAAATGGCCAAGAAGGCAATAGTATAGTATGGCGAAAAAAGTCAAATTTTGACCCCTCCTAAAAATGGCTGAAAACAACTTAGAATAACTTGTAGAGACGCGTTATAGTACACAAAGTGGGATTAACGGTCAAAAAAGGTTTAAAAACCTCATAATTTAGCATGTCCAAAAATTGGTCAAGAAGGCAATAGTATAGTATGGCGAAAAAAGTCAAATTTTGACCCCTCCTAAAAATGGCTGAAAACAACTTAGAATAACTTGTAGAGACGCGTTATAGTACACAAAGTGGGATTAACGTCCAAAAAACGTCGAAAAACCTCATAATTTAGCATGTCCAAAAACTGGCCAAGAAGGCAATAGTATAGTATGGCGAAAAAAGTCAAATTTTGACCCCTCCTAAAGATGGCTGAAAACAATTTAGAATAACTTGTAGAGACGCATTATAGTACACAAAGTGGGATTAACGGTCAAAAAAGTTCTAAAAACCTCATAATTTAGCATGTCCAAAAAATGGCCAAGAAGGCAATAGTATAGTATGGCGAAAAAAGTCAAATTTTGACCCCTCCTAAAAATGGCTGAAAACAATTTAGAATAACTTGTAGAGACACGTTATAATACACAAAGTGGGATTAACGTCCAAAAAACGTCGAAAAACCTCATAATTTAGCATGTCCAAAAAATGGTCAAGAAGGCAATAGTATAGTATGGCGAAAAAAGTCAAATTTTGACCCCTCCTAAAAATGGCTGAAAACAATTTAGAATAACTCGTAGAGACGCGTTATAGTACACAAAGTGGGTTTAACGGTAAAAAAAGTTCTAAAAACCTCATAATTTAGCATGTCCAAAAAATGGCCAAGAAGGCAATAGTATAGTATGGCGAAAAAAGTCAAATTTTGACCCCTCCTAAAAATGGCTGAAAACAACTTAGAATAACTTGTAGAGACGCGTTATAGTACACAAAGTGGGATTAACGTCCAAAAAACGTCGAAAAACCTCATAATTTAGCATGTCCAAAAAATGGTCAAGAAGGCAATAGTATAGTATGGCGAAAAAAGTCAAATTTTGACCCCTCCTAAAAATGGCTGAAAACAACTTAGAATAACTTGTAGAGACGCGTTATAGTACACAAAGTGGGATTAACGGTCAAAAAAGGTTTAAAAACCTCATAATTTAGCATGTCCAAAAATTGGTCAAGAAGGCAATAGTATAGTATGGCGAAAAAAGTCAAATTTTGACCCCTCCTAAAAATGGCTGAAAACAATTTAGAATAACTTGTAGAGACGCGTTATAGTACACAAAGTGGGATTAACGTCGAAAAAAGTTCTAAAAACCTCATAATTTAGCATGTCCAAAAACTGGCCAAGAAGGCAATAGTATAGTATGGCGAAAAAAGTCAAATTTTGACCCCTCCTAAAAATGGCTGAAAACAACTTAGAATAACTTGTAGAGACGCGTTATAGTACACAAAGTGGGATTAACGTCCAAAAAAGTTCTAAAAACCTCATAATTTAGCATGTCCAAAAACTGGCCAAGAAGGCAATAGTATAGTATGGCGAAAAAAGTCAAATTTTGACCCCTCCTAAAAATGGCTGAAAACAATTTAGAATAACTTGTAGAGACGTTATAGTACACAAAGTGGGATTAACGTCCAAAAGTTTAAAAACCTCATAATTTAGCATGTCCAAAAAATGGCCAAGAAGGCAATAGTATAGTATGGCGAAAAAAGTCAAATTTTGACCCCTCCTAAAAATGGCTGAAAACAACTTAGAATAACTTGTAGAGACGCGTTATAGTACACAAAGTGGGATTAACGTCCAAAAGGTTTAAAACCTCATAATTTAGCATGTCCAAAAATGGTCAAGAAGGCAATAGTATAGTATGGCGAAAAAAGTCAAATTTGACCCCTCCTAAAAATGGCTGAAAACAACTTAGAATAACTTGTAGAGACGCGTTATAGTACACAAAGTGGGATTAACGGTCAAAAAAGTTCTAAAAACCTCATAATTTAGCATGTCCAAAAACTGGTCAAGAAGGCAATAGTATAGTATGGCGAAAAAAGTCAAATTTTGACCCCTCCTAAAAATGGCTGAAAACCACTAAGAATAACTTGTAGAGACGCGATATAGTACACAAAGTGGGATTAACGTCCAAAAAACGTCGAAAAACCTCATAATTTAGCATGTCCAAAAAATGGCCAAGAAGGCAATAGTATAGTATGGCGAAAAAAGTCAAATTTTGACCCCTCCTAAAAATGGCTGAAAACAACTTAGAATGACTTGTAGAGACGCGTTATAGTACACAAAGTGGAATTAACGTCCAAAAAAGGTTTAAAAACTTCATAATTTAGCATGTCCAAAAACTGGCCAAGAAGGCAATAGTATAGTATGGCGAAAAAAGTCAAATTTTGACCCCTCCTAAAAATGGCTGAAAACAACTTAGAATAACTTGTAGAGACGTTATAGTACACAAAGTGGGATTAACGCCCAAAAAGCGTCGAAAAACCTCATAATTTAGCATGTCCAAAAAATGGACAAGAAGGCATTAGTATAGTAGGGCGAAAAAAGTCAAATTTTGACCCCTCCTAAAAATGGCTGAAAACAATTTAGAATAACTTGTAGAGACGCGTTATAGTACACAAAGTGGGATTAACGGTCAAAAAAGGTTTAAAAACCTCATAATTTAGCATGTCCAAAAAATGGTCAAGAAGGCAATAGTATAGTATGGCGAAAAAAGTCAAATTTTGACCCCTCCTAAAAATGGCTGAAAACAATTTAGAATAACTTGTAGAGACGCGATATAGTACACAAAGTGGGATTAACGTCCAAAAAGTTCTAAAACCTCATAATTTAGCATGTCCAAAAAATGGTCAAGAAGGCAATAGTATAGTATGGCGAAAATAGTCAAATTTTGACCCCTCCTAAAAATGGCTGAAAACAATTTAGAATAACTTGTAGAGACGCGTTATAGTACACAAAGTGGGATTAACGGTCAAAAAAGTTCTAAAAACCTCATAATTTAGCATGTCCAAAAAATGGTCAAGAAGGCAATAGTATAGTATGGCGAAAAAAGTCAAATTTTGACCCCTCCTAAAAATGGCTGAAAACAATTTAGAATAACTTGTAGAGACGCGATATAGTACACAAAGTGGGATTAACGCCCAAAAAGTCGAAAAACCTCATAATTTAGCATGTCCAAAAACTGGCCAAGAAGGCAATAGTATAGTATGGCGAAAAAAGTCAAATTTTGACCCCTCCTAAAAATGGCTGAAAACAATTTAGAATAACTTGTAGAGACGCGTTATAATACACAAAGTGTGATTAACGTCCAAAAAAGGTTTAAAAACCTCATAATTTAGCATGTCCAAAAAATGGCCAAGAAGGCAATAGTATAGTATGGCGAAAAAAGTCAAATTTTGACCCCTCCTAAAAATGGCTGAAAACAATTTAGAATAACTTGTAGAGACGCGTTATAGTACACAAAGTGGGATTAACGTCCAAAAAACGTCGAAAAACCTCATAATTTAGCATGTCCAAAAAATGGCCAAGAAGGCAATAGTATAGTATGGCGAAAAAAGTCAAATTTTGACCCCTCCTAAAAATGGCTGAAAACAATTTAGAATAACTTGTAGAGACGCGTTATAGTACACAAAGTGGGATTAACGGCCAAAAAGGTTTAAAACCTCATAATTTAGCATGTCCAAAAATGGTCAAGAAGGCAATAGTATAGTATGGCGAAAAAGTCAAATTTTGACCCCTCCTAAAAATGGCTGAAAACAATTTAGAATAACTTGTAGAGACGCGTTATAGTACACAAAGTGGGATTAACGTCCAAAAAACGTCGAAAAACCTCATAATTTAGCATGTCCAAAAAATGGTCAAGAAGGCAATAGTATAGTATGGCGAAAAAAGTCAAATTTTGACCCCTCCTAAAAATGGCTGAAAACAATTTAGAATAACTTGTAGAGACGCGTTATAGTACACAAAGTGGGATTAACGGTCAAAAAAGGTTTAAAAACCTCATAATTTAGCATGTCCAAAAAATGGTCAAGAAGGCAATAGTATAGTATGGCGAAAAAAGTCAAATTTTGACCCCTCCTAAAAATGGCTGAAAACAATTTAGAATAACTTGTAGAGACGCGTTATAATACACAAAGTGGGATTAACGTCCAAAAAATGTTGAAAAACCTCATAATTTAGCATGTCCAAAAACTGGTCAAGAAGGCAATAGTATAGTATGGCGAAAAAAGTCAAATTTTGACCCCTCCTAAAGATGGCTGAAAACAATTTAGAATAACTTGTAGAGACGCGATATAGTACACAAAGTGGGATTAACGTCCAAAAAATGTCGAAAAACCTCATAATTTAGCATGTCCAAAAAATGGTCAAGAAGGCAATAGTATAGTATGGCGAAAAAAGTCAAATTTTGACCCCTCCTAAAAATGGCTGAAAACAATTTAGAATAACTTGTAGAGACGCGTTATAGTACACAAAGTGGGATTAACGTCCAAAAAAGGTTTAAAAACCTCATAATTTAGCATGTCCAAAAAATGGCCAAGAAGGCAATAGTATAGTATGGCGAAAAAAGTCAAATTTTGACCCCTCCTAAAATGGCTGAAAACAATTTAGAATAACTTGTAGAGACGCGTTATAGTACACAAAGTGGGATTAACGGTCAAAAGGTTCAAAAACCTCATAATTTAGCATGTCCAAAAATTGGTCAAGAAGGCAATAGTATAGTATGGCGAAAAAAGTCAAATTTTGACCCCTCCTAAAAATGGCTGAAAACAATTTAGAATAACTTGTAGAGACGCGTTATAGTACACAAAGTGGGATTAACGGTCAAAAAGTTCTAAAAACCTCATAATTTAGCATGTCCAAAAAATGGTCAAGAAGGCAATAGTATAGTATGGCAAAAAAAGTCAAATTTTGACCCCTCCTAAAAATGGCTGAAAACAATTTAGAATAACTTGTAGAGACACGTTATAATACACAAAGTGGGATTAACGTCAAAAAGCGTCGAAAAACCTCATAATTTAGCATGTCCAAAAAATGGTCAAGAAGGCAATAGTATAGTATGGCGAAAAAAGTCAAATTTTGACCCCTCCTAAAAATGGCTGAAAACAATTTAGAATAACTTGTAGAGACGCGTTATAGTACACAAAGTGGGATTAACGGGAAAAAAAGTTCTAAAAACCTCATAATTTAGCATGTCCAAAAACTGGTCAAGAAGGCAATAGTATAGTATGGCGAAAAAAGTCAAATTTTGACCCCTCCTAAAAATGGCTGAAAACAATTTAGAATAACTTGTAGAGACGCGTTATAATACACAAAGTGGGATTAACGTCCAAAAAACGTTGAAAAACCTCATAATTTAGCATGTCCAAAAACTGGCCAAGAAGGCAATAGTATAGTATGGCGAAAAAAGTCAAATTTTGACCCCTCCTAAAAATGGCTGAAAACAATTTAGAATAACTTGTAGAGACGCGATATAGTACACAAAGTGGGATTAACGTCCAAAAAAGTTCGAAAAACCTCATAATTTAGCATGTCCAAAAAATGGCCAAGAAGGCAATAGTATAGTATGGCGAAAAAGTCAAATTTTGACCCCTCCTAAAAATGGCTGAAAACAACTTAGAATAACTTGTAGAGACAGCGTTATATAGTACACAAAGTGGGATTAACGGTCAAAAAAGGTTTAAAAACCTCATAATTTAGCATGTCCAAAAATTGGTCAAGAAGGCAATAGTATAGTATGGCGAAAAAAGTCAAATTTTGACCCCTCCTAAAAATGGCTGAAAACAATTTAGAATAACTTGTAGAGACGTTATAGTACACAAAGTGGGATTAACGGTCAAAAGGTTTAAAAACCTCATAATTTAGCATGTCCAAAAAATGGCCAAGAAGGCAATAGTATAGTATGGCGAAAAAAGTCAAATTTTGACCCCTCCTAAAAATGGCTGAAAACAATTTAGAATAACTTGTAGAGACGCGATATAGTACACAAAGTGGGATTAACGTCCAAAAAATGTCGAAAAACCTCATAATTTAGCATGTCCAAAAAATGGTCAAGAAGGCAATAGTATAGTATGGCGAAAATAGTCAAATTTTGACCCCTCCTAAATATGGCTGAAAACAATTTAGAATAACTTGTAGAGACGCGTTATAGTACACAAAGTGGGATTAACGGTCAAAAAGTTCTAAAAACCTCATAATTTAGCATGTCCAAAAATGGCCAAGAAGGCAATAGTATAGTATGGCAAAAAAGTCAAATTTTGACCCCTCCTAAAAATGGCTGAAAACAATTTAGAATAACTTGTAGAGGCGTTATAGTACACAAAGTGGGATTAACGTCCAAAAAGCGTCAAAAACCTCATAATTTAGCATGTCCAAAAAATGGTCAAGAAGGCAATAGTATAGTATGGCGAAAAAAGTCAAATTTTGACCCCTCCTAAAATGGCTGAAAACAATTTAGAATAACTTGTAGAGACGCGTTATAGTACACAAAGTGGGATTAACGTCCAAAAAAGCGTCGAAAAACCTCATAATTTAGCATGTCCAAAAAATGGTCAAGAAGGCAATAGTATAGTATGGCGAAAAAAGTCAAATTTTGACCCCTCCTAAAAATGGCTGAAAACAATTTAGAATAACTTGTAGAGACGCGTTATAGTACACAAAGTGGGATTAACGTCCAAAAAACGTCGAAAAACCTCATAATTTAGCATGTCCAAAAATTGGTCAAGAAGGCAATAGTATAGTATGTGAAAAAAAGTCAAATTTTGACCCCTCCTAAAATGGCTGAAAACAATTTAGAATAACTTGTAGAGACGCGTTATAGTACACAAAGTGGGATTAACGTCCAAAAAGTTAAAAACCTCATAATTTAGCATGTCCAAAAATGGTCAAGAAGGCAATAGTATAGTATGGCGAAAAAGTCAAATTTTGACCCCTCCTAAAATGGCTGAAAACAATTTAGAATAACTTGTAGAGACGTTATAGTACACAAAGTGGGATTAACGGTCAAAAAGGTTTAAAAACCTCATAATTTAGCATGTCAAAAAATGGCCAAGAAGGCAATAGTATAGTATGGCGAAAAAAGTCAAATTTTGACCCCTCCTAAAATGGCTGAAAACAACTTTAGAATAACTTGTAGAGACGCGTTATAGTACACAAAGTGGGATTAACGCCCAAAAAGCGTCGAAAAACCTCATAATTTAGCATGTCCAAAAAATGGTCAAGAAGGCAATAGTATAGTATGGCGAAAAAGTCAAATTTTGACCCCTCCTAAAAATGGCTGAAAACAATTTAGAATAACTTGTAGAGACGCGTTATAGTACACAAAGTGGGATTAACGTCCAAAAAACGTCGAAAAACCTCATAATTTAGCATGTCCAAAAAATGGCCAAGAAGGCAATAGTATAGTATGGCGAAAAAAGTCAAATTTTGACCCCTCCTAAAAATGGCTGAAAACAACTTAGAATAACTTGTAGAGACGTTATAGTACACAAAGTGGGATTAACGATCAAAAAACGTCGAAAAACCTCATAATTTAGCATGTCCAAAAAATGGTCAAGAAGGCAATAGTATAGTATGGCGAAAAAGTCAAATTTTGACCCCTCCTAAAAATGGCTGAAAACAATTTAGAATAACTTGTAGAGACGTTATAGTACACAAAGTGGGATTAACGTCCAAAAACGTCGAAAAACCTCATAATTTAGCATGTCAAAAAATGGTCAAGAAGGCAATAGTATAGTATGGCGAAAAAAGTCAAATTTTGACCCCTCCTAAAATGGCTGAAAACAATTTAGAATAACTTGTAGAGACGTTATAGTACACAAAAGTGGGATTAACGTCCAAAAACGTCGAAAAACCTCATAATTTAGCATGTCCAAAAATGGCCAAGAAGGCAATAGTATAGTATGGCGAAAAAAGTCAAATTTTGACCCCTCCTAAAAATGGCTGAAAACAATTTAGAATAACTTGTAGAGACGCGTTATAGTACACAAAGTGGGATTAACGTCCAAAAAAGTTCTAAAAACCTCATAATTTAGCATGTCCAAAAAATGGCCAAGAAGGCAATAGTATAGTATGGCGAAAAAGTCAAATTTTGACCCCTCCTAAAATGGCTGAAAACAATTTAGAATAACTTGTAGAGACGCGTTATAGTACACAAAGTGGGATTAACGTCAAAAACGTCGAAAAACCTCATAATTTAGCATGTCCAAAAAATGGTCAAGAAGGCAATAGTATAGTATGGCGAAAAAAGTCAAATTTTGACCCCTCCTAAAAATGGCTGAAAACAATTTAGAATAACTTGTAGAGACGCAGTATAGTACACAAAGTGGGATTAACGTCAAAAACGTCTAAAAACCTCATAATTTAGCATGTCCAAAAATGGCCAAGAAGGCAATAGTATAGTATGGCGAAAAAAGTCAAATTTTGACCCCTCCTAAAATGGCTGAAAACAACTTAGAATAACTTGTAGAGACGTTATAGTACACAAAGTGGGATTAACGATCAAAAAAGTTCTAAAAACCTCATAATTCAGCATCTACAAAAAATGGCCAAGAAGGCAATAGTATAGTATGGCGAAAAAAGTCAAATTTTGACCCCTCCTAAAAATGGCTGAAAACAATTTAGAATAACTTGTAGAGACGCGTTATAGTACACAAAGTGGGATTAACGTCAAAAAACGTCGAAAAACCTCATAATTTAGCATGTCCAAAAAATGGTCAAGAAGGCAATAGTATAGTATGGCGAAAAAGTCAAATTTTGACCCCTCCTAAAAATGGCTGAAAACAATTTAGAATAACTTGTAGAGACGCGTTATAGTACACAAAGTGGGATTAACGGTCAAAAAAGGTTTAAAAACCTCATAATTTAGCATGTCCAAAAAATGGTCAAGAAGGCAATAGTATAGTATGGCGAAAAAAGTCAAATTTTGACCCCTCCTAAAAATGGCTGAAAACAATTTAGAATAACTTGTAGAGACGCGTTATAGTACACAAAGTGGGATTAACGTCCAAAAAGCGTCGAAAAACCTCATAATTTAGCATGTCCAAAAAATGGTCAAGAAGGCAATAGTATAGTATGGCGAAAAAGTCAAATTTTGACCCCTCCTAAAAATGGCTGAAAACAATTTAGAATAACTTGTAGAGACGCGTTATAGTACACAAAGTGGGATTAACGTCAAAAAAGCGTTTAAAAACCTCATAATTTAGCATGTCCAAAAATGGTCAAGAAGGCAATAGTATAGTATGGCGAAAAAAGTCAAATTTTGACCCCTCCTAAAAATGGCTGAAAACAATTTAGAATAACTTGTAGAGACGTTATAGTACACAAAGTGGGATTAACGTCCAAAATGTTTAAAAACCTCATAATTTAGCATGTCCAATAATTGGTCAAGAAGGCAATAGTATAGTATGGCGAAAAAAGTCAAATTTTGACCCCTCCTAAAAATGGCTGAAAACAATTTAGAATAACTTGTAGAGACGCGTTATAGTACACAAAGTGGGATTAACGGTCAAAAAAGGTTTAAAAACCTCATAATTTAGCATGTCCAAAAAATGGTCAAGAAGGCAATAGTATAGTATGGCGAAAAAAGTCAAATTTTGACCCTCCTAAAAATGGCTGAAAACAATTTAGAATAACTTGTAGAGACGCGTTATAGTACACAAAGTGGGATTAACGGCCAAAAAAGGTCTAAAAACCTCATAATTTAGCATGTCCAAAAATGGCCAAGAAGGCAATAGTATAGTATGGTAAAAAAGTCAAATTTTGACCCCTCCTAAAATGGCTGAAAACAATTTAGAATAACTTGTAGAGACGCGTTATAGTAGTACACAAAGTGGGATTAACGTCCAAAAAGCGTCAAAAACCTCATAATTTAGCATGTCCAAAAAATGGTCAAGAAGGCAATAGTATAGTATGGCGAAAAAGTCAAATTTTGACCCCTCCTAAAAATGGCTGAAAACAACTTAGAATAACTTGTAGAGACGCGTTATAGTACACAAAGTGGGATTAACGTCCAAAAAAGGTCTAAAAACCTCATAATTTAGCATGTCCAAAAAATGGTCAAGAAGGCAATAGTATAGTATGGCGAAAAAAGTCAAATTTTGACCCCTCCTAAAAATGGCTGAAAACAATTTAGAATAACTTGTAGAGACGCGTTATAGTACACAAAGTGGGATTAACGTCCAAAAAACGTCAAAAAACCTCATAATTTAGCATGTCCAAAAAATGGTCAAGAAGGCAATAGTATAGTATGGCGAAAAAAGTCAAATTTTGACCCCTCCTAAAAATGGCTGAAAACAATTTAGAATAACTTGTAGAGACGCGTTATAGTACACAAAGTGGGATTAACGTCCAAAAAAGTTCTAAAAACCTCATAATTTAGCATGTCCAAAAATTGGTCAAGAAGGCAATAGTATAGTATGGCGAAAAAAGTCAAATTTTGACCCCTCCTAAAAATGGCTGAAAACAATTTAGAATAACTTGTAGAGACGCGTTATAGTACACAAAGTGGGATTAACGTCCAAAAAACGTCGAAAAACCTCATAATTTAGCATGTCCAAAAAATGGTCAAGAAGGCAATAGTATAGTATGGCGAAAAAAGTCAAATTTTGACCCCTCCTAAAAATGGCTGAAAACAACTTAGAATAACTTGTAGAGACGCGTTATAGTACACAAAGTGGGATTAACGGTCAAAAAAGTTCTAAAAACCTCATAATTTAGCATGTCCAAAAAATGGCCAAGAAGGCAATAGTATAGTATGGCGAAAAAAGTCAAATTTTGACCCCTCCTAAAAATGGCTGAAAACAATTTAGAATAACTTGTAGAGACGTTATAGTACACAAAGTGGGATTAATGTCCAAAAAAGGTTTAAAAACCTCATAATTTAGCATGTCCAAAAAATGGTCAAGAAGGCAATAGTATAGTATGGCGAAAAAAGTCAAATTTTGACCCCTCCTAAAAATGGCTGAAAACAACTTAGAATAACTTGTAGAGACGCATTATAGTACACAAAGTGGGATTAACGGTCAAAAAAGTTCTAAAAACCTCATAATTTAGCATGTCCAAAAAATGGTCAAGAAGGCAATAGTATAGTATGGCGAAAAAAGTCAAATTTTGACCCCTCCTAAAAATGGCTGAAAACAATTTAGAATAACTTGTAGAGACGCGTTATAGTACACAAAGTGGGATTAACGTCCAAAAAAGGTTTAAAAACCTCATAATGTAGCATGTCCAAAAATGGTCAAGAAGGCAATAGTATAGTATGGCGAAAAAGTCAAATTTTGACCCTCCTAAAAATGGCTGAAAACAACTTAGAATAACTTGTAGAGACGCGTTATAGTACACAAAGTGGGATTAACGTCCAAAAAACGTCGAAAAACCTCATAATTTAGCATGTCCAAAAAAATGGTCAAGAAGGCAATAGTATAGTATGGCGAAAAAGTCAAATTTTGACCCCTCCTAAAAATGGCTGAAAACAATTTAGAATAACTTGTAGAGACGCGTTATAGTACACAAAGTGGGATTAACGTCCAAAAAACGTCGAAAAACCTCATAATTTAGCATGTCCAAAAAATGGCCAAGAAGGAAATAGTATAGTATGGCGAAAAAAGTCAAATTTTGACCCCTCCTAAAAATGGCTGAAAACAATTTAGAATAACTTGTAGAGACGCGTTATAGTACACAAAGTGGGATTAACGTCCAAAAAACGTCGAAAAACCTCATAATTTAGCATGTCCAAAAAATGGTCAAGAAGGCAATAGTATAGTATGGCGAAAAAAGTCAAATTTTGACCCCTCCTAAAAATGGCTGAAAACAACTTAGAATAACTTGTAGAGACGTGTTATAGTACACAAAGTGGGATTAACGTCCAAAAAGGTTTAAAAACTTCATAATTTAGCATGTCCAAAAACTGGCCAAGAAGGCAATAGTATAGTATGGCGAAAAAAGTCAAATTTTGACCCCTCCTAAAAATGGCTGAAAACAATTTAGAATAACTTGTAGAGACGTGTTATAGTACACAAAGTGGGATTAACGTCCAAAAAACGTCAAAAAACCTCATAATTTAGCATGTCCAAAAAATGGTCAAGAAGGCAATAGTATAGTATGGCGAAAAAAGTCAAATTTTGACCCCTCCTAAAAATGGCTGAAAACAATTTAGAATAACTTGTAGAGACGCGTTATAGTACACAGTGGGATTAATCTCCAAAAAAGTTCTAAAAACCTCATAATTTAGCATGTCCAAAAAATGGCCAAGAAGGCAATAGTATAGTATGGCGAAAAAAGTCAAATTTTGACCCCTCCTAAAAATGGCTGAAAACAACTTAGAATAACTTGTAGAGACGCGTTATAGTACACAAAGTGGGATTAACGTCTCTACAAGTTAAAAAACCTCATAATTTAGCATGTCCAAAAAATGGTCAAGAAGGCAATAGTATAGTATGGCGAAAAAAGTCAAATTTTGACCCCTCCTAAAAATGGCTGAAAACAATTTAGAATAACTTGTAGAGACGCGTTATAGTACACAAAGTGGGATTAACGGTCAAAAAAGGTTTAAAAACCTCATAATTTAGCATGTCCAAAAAATGGTCAAGAAGGCAATAGTATAGTATGGCGAAAAAAGTCAAATTTTGACCCCTCCTAAAAATGGCTGAAAACAATTTAGAATAACTCGTAGAGACGCGTTATAGTACACAAAGTGGGATTAACGATCAAAAAGCGTCGAAAAACCTCATAATTTAGCATGTCAAAAAAAATGGTCAAGAAGGCAATAGTATAGTATGGCGAAAAAAGTCAAATTTTGACCCCTCCTAAAAATGGCTGAAAACAATTTAGAATAACTTGTAGAGACGCGTTATAGTACACAAAGTGGGATTAACGGTCAAAAACGTCGAAAAACCTCATAATTTAGCATGTCCAATAAATGGTCAAGAAGGCAATAGTATAGTATGGCGAAAAAAGTCAAATTTTGACCCCTCCTAAAAATGGCTGAAAACAATTTAGAATAACTTGTAGAGACGCGTTATAGTACACAAAGTGGGATTAACGTCCAAAAAACGTCGAAAAACCTCATAATTTAGCATGTCCAAAAAAATGGTCAAGAAGGCAATAGTATAGTATGGCGAAAAAAGTCAAATTTTGACCCCTCCTAAAAATGGCTGAAAACAATTTAGAATAACTTGTAGAGACGCGTTATAGTACACAAAGTGGGATTAACGTCCAAAAAACGTCGAAAAACCTCATAATTTAGCATGTCCAAAAAATGGTCAAGAAGGCAATAGTATAGTATGGCGAAAAAAGTCAAATTTTGACCCCTCCTAAAAATGGCTGAAAACAATTTAGAATAACTTGTAGAGACGCGTTATAGTACACAAAGTGGGATTAACGTTCAAAAAAGGTTTAAAAACCTCATAATTTAGCATGTCCAAAAATTGGTCAAGAAGGCAATAGTATAGTATGGCGAAAAAAGTCAAATTTTGACCCCTCCTAAAATGGCTGAAAACAATTTAGAATAACTTGTAGAGACGTTATATAGTACACAAAGTGGGATTAACGGTCAAAAAGGTTTAAAAAACCTCATAATTTAGCATGTCCAAAAAATGGTCAAGAAGGCAATAGTATAGTATGGCGAAAAAAGTCAAATTTTGACCCCTCCTAAAAATGGCTGAAAACAACTTAGAATAACTTGTAGAGACGCGTTATAGTACACAAAGTGGGATTAACGGTCAAAAAAGGTTTAAAAACCTCATAATTTAGCATGTCCAAAAATTGGTCAAGAAGGCAATAGTATAGTATGGCGAAAAAGTCAAATTTTGACCCCTCCTAAAAATGGCTGAAAACAATTTAGAATAACTTGTAGAGACGCGTTATAGTACACAAAGTGGGATTAACGTCCAAAAAACGTCGAAAAACCTCATAATTTAGCATGTCCAAAAAAATGGTCAAGAAGGCAATAGTATAGTATGGCGAAAAAAGTCAAATTTTGACCCCTCCTAAAGATGGCTGAAAACAATTTAGAATAACTTGTAGAGACGCATTATAGTACACAAAGTGGGATTAACGTCAAAAACGTCAAAAACCTCATAATTTAGCATGTCAAAAAATGGTCAAGAAGGCAATAGTATAGTATGGCGAAAAAAGTCAAATTTTGACCCCTCCTAAAATGGCTGAAAACAATTTAGAATAACTTGTAGAGACGCGTTATAGTACACAAAGTGGGATTAACGTCCAAAAAACGTCGAAAAACCTCATAATTTAGCATGTCCAAAAATTGGTCAAGAAGGCAATAGTATAGTATGGCGAAAAAAGTCAAATTTTGACCCCTCCTAAAAATGGCTGAAAACAACTTAGAATAACTTGTAGAGACGTTATAGTACACAAAGTGGGATTAACGTCCAAAAAAAGCGTCGAAAAACCTCATAATTTAGCATGTCCAAAAAATGGTCAAGAAGGCAATAGTATAGTATGGCGAAAAAAGTCAAATTTTGACCCCTCCTAAAAATGGCTGAAAACAATTTAGAATAACTTGTAGAGACGCGTTATAGTACACAAAGTGGGATTAACGTCCAAAAAACGTCGAAAAACCTCATAATTTAGCATGTCCAAAAAAATGGTCAAGAAGGCAATAGTATAGTATGGCGAAAAAAGTCAAATTTGACCCCTCCTAAAAATGGCTGAAAACAATTTAGAATAACTTGTAGAGACGTTATAGTACACAAAGTGGGATTAACGGTCAAAAAAGGTTTAAAAACCTCATAATTTAGCATGTCCAAAAATGGCCAAGAAGGCAATAGTATAGTATGGCGAAAAAAGTCAAATTTTGACCCCTCCTAAAAATGGCTGAAAACAATTTAGAATAACTTGTAGAGACGCGTTATAGTACACAAAGTGGGATTAACGTCCAAAAAACGTCGAAAAACCTCATAATTTAGCATGTCCAAAAAATGGTCAAGAAGGCAATAGTATAGTATGGCGAAAAAAGTCAAATTTTGACCCCTCCTAAAAAGGCTGAAAACAAATTAGAATAACTTGTAGAGGCAACGTTATAGTACACAAAGTGGGATTAACGTCCAAAAAACGTCGAAAAACCTCATAATTTAGCATGTCCAAAAAATGGTCAAGAAGGCAATAGTATAGTATGGCGAAAAAAGTCAAATTTTGACCCCTCCTAAAAATGGCTGAAAACAATTTAGAATAACTTGTAGAGACGCGTTATAGTACACAAAGTGGGATTAACGATCCAAAAAGCGTTTAAAAACCTCATAATTTAGCATGTCCAAAAATGGTCAAGAAGGCAATAGTATAGTATGGCGAAAAAGTCAAATTTTGACCCCTCCTAAAATGGCTGAAAACAACTTAGAATAACTTGTAGAGACGTTATAGTACACAAAAGTGGGATTAACGGTCAAAAAGGTTTAAAAACCTCATAATTTAGCATGTCCAAAAAAATGGTCAAGAAGGCAATAGTATAGTATGGCGAAAAAAGTCAAATTTTGACCCCTCCTAAAAATGGCTGAAAACAATTTAGAATAACTTGTAGAGACGCATTATAGTACACAAAGTGGGATTAACGGTCAAAAAAGTTCTAAAAACCTCATAATTTAGCATGTCCAAAAAATGGTCAAGAAGGCAATAGTATAGTATGGCGAAAAAAGTCAAATTTTGACCCCTCCTAAAAATGGCTGAAAACAATTTAGAATAACTTGTAGAGACGCGTTATAGTACACAAAGTGGGATTAACGTCCAAAAAACGTCGAAAAACCTCATAATTTAGCATGTCCAAAAAATGGTCAAGAAGGCAATAGTATAGTATGGCGAAAAAAGTCAAATTTTGACCCCTCCTAAAAATGGCTGAAAACAATTTAGAATAACTTGTAGAGGCAGCGTTATAGTACACAAAGTGGGATTAACGGTAAAAAAGTTCTAAAAACCTCATAATTTAGCATGTCCAAAAAATGGTCAAGAAGGCAATAGTATAGTATGGCGAAAAAAGTCAAATTTTGACCCCTCCTAAAAATGGCTGAAAACAACATAGAATAACTTGTAGAGACGTTATAGTACACAAAGTGGGATTAACGATCAAAAAGCGTCGAAAAACCTCATAATTTAGCATGTCCAAAAAAATGGTCAAGAAGGCAATAGTATAGTATGGCGAAAAAAGTCAAATTTTGACCCCTCCTAAAAATGGCTGAAAACAATTTAGAATAACTTGTAGAGACGCGTTATAGTACACAAAGTGGGATTAACGTCCAAAAAACGTCGAAAAACCTCATAATTTAGCATGTCCAAAAAATGGTCAAGAAGGCAATAGTATAGTATGGCGAAAAAAGTCAAATTTTGACCCCTCCTAAAAATGGCTGAAAACAACTTAGAATAACTTGTAGAGACGCGTTATAGTACACAAAGTGGGATTAACGGTCAAAAAAGTTCTAAAAACCTCATAATTTAGCATGTCCAAAAAATGGCCAAGAAGGCAATAGTATAGTATGGCGAAAAAGTCAAATTTTGACCCCTCCTAAAAATGGCTGAAAACAATTTAGAATAACTTGTAGAGACGCGTTATAGTACACAAAGTGGGATTAACGGTCAAAAAAGGTTTAAAAACCTCATAATTTAGCATGTCCAAAAAATGGTCAAGAAGGCAATAGTATAGTATGGCGAAAAAAGTCAAATTTTGACCCCTCCTAAAAATGGCTGAAAACAATTTAGAATAACTTGTAGAGACGCGTTATAGTACACAAAGTGGGATTAACGTCCAAAAAGGTCGAAAAAACCTCATAATTTAGCATGTCCAAAAATGGTGAAGAAGGCAATAGTATAGTATGGCGAAAAAAGTCAAATTTTGACCCCTCCTAAAAATGGCTGAAAACAATTTAGAATAACTTGTAGAGACGCGTTATAGTACACAAAGTGGGATTAACGGTCAAAAAAGGTTTAAAAACCTCATAATTTAGCATGTCCAAAAAATGGCCAAGAAGGCAATAGTATAGTATGGCGAAAAAAGTCAAATTTTGACCCCTCCTAAAAATGGCTGAAAACAATTTAGAATAACTTGTAGAGACGAGTTATAGTACACAGAGTGGGATTAATCTCCAAAAAAGTTCGAAAAACCTCATAATTTAGCATGTCCAAAAAATGGCCAAGAAGGCAATAGTATAGTATGGCGAAAAAAGTCAAATTTTGACCCCTCCTAAAAATGGCTGAAAACAATTTAGAATAACTTGTAGAGACGTGTTATAGTACACAAAGTGGGATTAACGTCCAAAAAGCGTCGAAAAACCTCATAATTTAGCATGTCAAAAATTGGTCAAGAAGGCAATAGTATAGTATGGCGAAAAAGTCAAATTTTGACCCCTCCTAAAAATGGCTGAAAACAACTTAGAATAACTTGTAGAGACGTTATAGTACACAAAGTGGGATTAACGGTCAAAAAAGGTTTAAAAAACCTCATAATTTAGCATGTCCAAAAATGGACAAGAAGGCAATAGTATAGTATGGCGAAAAAAGTCAAATTTTGACCCCTCCTAAAAATGGCTGAAAACAACTTAGAATAACTTGTAGAGACGCGTTATAGTACACAAAGTGGGATTAACGTCCAAAAAACGTCGAAAAACCTCATAATTTAGCATGTCCAAAAATTGGTCAAGAAGGCAATAGTATAGTATGGCGAAAAAGTCAAATTTTGACCCCTCCTAAAATGGCTGAAAACAATTTAGAATAACTTGTAGAGACGCGTTATAGTTCACAAAGTGGGTTTAACGGGAAAAAAAGTTCTAAAAACCTCATAATTTAGCATGTCCAAAAAATGGCCAAGAAGGCAATAGTATAGTATGGCGAAAAAAGTCAAATTTTGACCCCTCCTAAAAATGGCTGAAAACAACTTAGAATAACTTGTAGAGACGCGTTATAGTACACAAAGTGGGATTAACGTCCAAAAAACGTCAAAAAACCTCATAATTTAGCATGTCCAAAAAATGGCCAAGAAGGCAATAGTATAGTATGGCGAAAAAAGTCAAATTTTGACCCCTCCTAAAAATGGCTGAAAACAATTTAGAATAACTTGTAGAGGCAGCGTTATAGTACACAAAGTGGGATTAACGTCAAAAAGCGTCGAAAAACCTCATTATTTAGCATTTCCAAAAAAATGGTCAAGAAGGCAATAGTATAGTATGGTGAAAAAAGTCAAATTTTGACCCCTCCTAAAAATGGCTGAAAACAACTTAGAATAACTTGTAGAGACGCGTTATAGTACACAAAGTGGGATTAACGTCCAAAAAACGTCGAAAAACCTCATAATTTAGCATGTCCAAAAATTGGTCAAGAAGGCAATAGTATAGTATGGCGAAAAAAGTCAAATTTTGACCCCTCCTAAAAATGGCTGAAAACAATTTAGAATAACTTGTAGAGGCAGCGTTATAGTACACAGAGTGGGATTAATCTCCAAAAAAGTTCTAAAAACCTCATAATTTAGCATGTCCAAAAAATGGCCAAGAAGGCAATAGTATAGTATGGCGAAAAAAGTCAAATTTTGACCCCTCCTAAAAATGGCTGAAAACAATTTAGAATAACTTGTAGAGACGTGTTATAGTACACAAAGTGGGATTAACGTCCAAAAAACGTCAAAAAACCTCATAATTTAGCATGTCCAAAAAATGGCCAAGAAGGCAATAGTATAGTATGGCGAAAAAAGTCAAATTTTGACCCCTCCTAAAAATGGCTGAAAACAATTTAGAATAACTTGTAGAGACGCGATATAGTACACAAACTGGGATTAACGTCCAAAAAAGGTTTAAAAACCTCATAATTTAGCATGTCCAAAAAATGGCCAAGAAGGCAATAGTATAGTATGGCGAAAAAAGTCAAATTTTGACCCCTCCTAAAAATGGCTGAAAACAACTTAGAATAACTTGTAGAGACGCGTTATAGTACACAAAGTGGGATTAACGTCCAAAAAACGTCGAAAAACCTCATAATTTAGCATGTCCAAAAAAATGGTCAAGAAGGCAATAGTATAGTATGGCGAAAAAAGTCAAATTTTGACCCCTCCTAAAAATGGCTGAAAACAATTTAGAATAACTTGTAGAGACGCGTTATAATACACAAAGTGGGATTAACGTCCAAAAAACGTCGAAAAACCTCATAATTTAGCATGTCCAAAAATTGGTCAAGAAGGCAATAGTATAGTATGGCGAAAAAAGTCAAATTTTGACCCCTCCTAAAAATGGCTGAAAACAATTTAGAATAACTTGTAGAGACGCAATATAGTACACAAAGTGGGATTAACGTCCAAAAAAGGTTTAAAAACCTCATAATTTAGCATGTCCAAAAAATGGCCAAGAAGGCAATAGTATAGTATGGCGAAAAAAGTCAAATTTTGACCCCTCCTAAAAATGGCTGAAAACAACTTAGAATAACTTGTAGAGACGCGTTATAGTACACAAAGTGGGATTAACGGTCAAAAAAGGTTTAAAAACCTCATAATTTAGCATGTCCAAAAATTGGTCAAGAAGGCAATAGTATAGTATGGCGAAAAAAGTCAAATTTTGACCCCTCCTAAAAATGGCTGAAAACAATTTAGAATAACTTGTAGAGACGCGTTATAGTACACAAAGTGGGATTAACGTCCAAAAAACGTCGAAAAACCTCATAATTTAGCATGTCCAAAAAATGGTCAAGAAGGCAATAGTATAGTATGGTGAAAAAAGTCAAATTTTGACCCCTCCTAAAAATGGCTGAAAACAACTTAGAATAACTTGTAGAGACGCGTTATAGTACACAAAGTGGGATTAACGTCCAAAAAACGTCGAAAAACCTCATAATTTAGCATGTCCAAAAAAATGGTCAAGAAGGCAATAGTATAGTATGGCGAAAAAAGTCAAATTTTGACCCCTCCTAAAAATGGCTGAAAACAACTTAGAATAACTTGTAGAGACGCGTTATAGTACACAAAGTGGGATTAACGTCCAAAAAACGTCGAAAAACCTCATAATTTAGCATGTCCAAAAAAATGGTCAAGAAGGCAATAGTATAGTATGGCGAAAAAAGTCAAATTTTGACCCCTCCTAAAAATGGCTGAAAACAATTTAGAATAACTTGTAGAGACGCGTTATAATATAGAAAGTGGGATTAACGTCCAAAAAACGTCGAAAAACCTCATAATTTAGCATGTCCAAAAATTGGTCAAGAAGGCAATAGTATAGTATGGCGAAAAAAGTCAAATTTTGACCCCTCCTAAAAATGGCTGAAAACAATTTAGAATAACTTGTAGAGACGCAATATAGTACACAAAGTGGGATTAACGTCCAAAAAAGTTCGAAAAACCTCATAATTTAGCATGTCCAAAAAATGGCCAAGAAGGCAATAGTATAGTATGGCGAAAAAAGTCAAATTTTGACCCCTCCTAAAAATGGCTGAAAACAACTTAGAATAACTTGTAGAGACGCGTTATAGTACACAAAGTGGGATTAACGGTCAAAAAAGGTTTAAAAACCTCATAATTTAGCATGTCCAAAAATTGGTCAAGAAGGCAATAGTATAGTATGGCGAAAAAAGTCAAATTTTGACCCCTCCTAAAAATGGCTGAAAACAATTTAGAATAACTTGTAGAGACGCGTTATAGTACACAAAGTGGGATTAACGGTCAAAAAAGGTTTAAAAACCTCATAATTTAGCATGTCCAAAAAATGGCCAAGAAGGCAATAGTATAGTATGGCGAAAAAAGTCAAATTTTGACCCCTCCTAAAAATGGCTGAAAACAATTTAGAATAACTTGTAGAGACGCGATATAGTACACAAAGTGGGATTAACGTCCAAAAAATGTCAGAAACCTCATAATTTAGCATGTCCAAAAAATGGTCAAGAAGGCAATAGTATAGTATGGCGAAAATAGTCAAATTTTGACCCCTCCTAAATATGGCTGAAAACAATTTAGAATAACTTGTAGAGACGCGTTATAGTTCACAAAGTGGGTTTAACGGGAAAAAAAGTTCTAAAAACCTCATAATTTAGCATGTCCAAAAAATGGCCAAGAAGGCAATAGTATAGTATGGCGAAAAAAGTCAAATTTTGACCCCTCCTAAAAATGGCTGAAAACAACTTAGAATAACTTGTAGAGACGTGTTATAGTACACAAAGTGGGATTAACGTCCAAAAAACGTCAAAAAACCTCATAATTTAGCATGTCCAAAAAATGGCCAAGAAGGCAATAGTATAGTATGGCGAAAAAAGTCAAATTTTGACCCCTCCTAAAAATGGCTGAAAACAACTTAGAATAACTTGTAGAGACGTGTTATAGTACACAAAGTGGGATTAACGTCCAAAAAACGTCGAAAAACCTCATAATTTAGCATGTCAAAAAAAATGGTCAAGAAGGCAATAGTATAGTATGGCGAAAAAAGTCAAATTTTGACCCCTCCTAAAAATGGCTGAAAACAATTTAGAATAACTTGTAGAGACGCGTTATAGTACACAAAGTGGGATTAACGTCCAAAAAACGTCGAAAAACCTCATAATTTAGCATGTCCAAAAATTGGTCAAGAAGGCAATAGTATAGTATGGCGAAAAAAGTCAAATTTTGACCCCTCCTAAAAATGGCTGAAAACAACTTAGAATAACTTGTAGAGACGCGTTATAGTACACAAAGTGGGTTTAACGGGAAAAAAAGTTCTAAAAACCTCATAATTTAGCATGTCCAAAAAATGGCCAAGAAGGCAATAGTATAGTATGGCGAAAAAAGTCAAATTTTGACCCCTCCTAAAAATGGCTGAAAACAATTTAGAATAACTTGTAGAGACGTGTTATAGTACACAAAGTGGGATTAACGTCCAAAAAACGTCAAAAAACCTCATAATTTAGCATGTCCAAAAAATGGCCAAGAAGGCAATAGTATAGTATGGCGAAAAAAGTCAAATTTTGACCCCTCCTAAAAATGGCTGAAAACAACTTAGAATAACTTGTACAGACGCGTTATAGTACACAAAGTGGGATTAACGTCCAAAAAACGTCGAAAAACCTCATAATTTAGCATGTCCAAAAAAATGGTCAAGAAGGCAATAGTATAGTATGGAAAAAAAGTCAAATTTTGACCCCTCCTAAAAATGGCTGAAAACAATTTAGAATAACTTGTAGAGACGCGTTATAGTACACAAAGTGGGGATTAACGTCCAAAAACGTCGAAAAACCTCATAATTTAGCATGTCCAAAAAATGGTCAAGAAGGCAATAGTATAGTATGGCGAAAAAAGTCAAATTTTGACCCCTCCTAAAAATGGCTGAAAACAACTTAGAATAACTTGTAGAGACGCGTTATAGTACACAAAGTGGGTTTAACGGTAAAAAAAGTTCTAAAAACCTCATAATTTAGCATGTCCAAAAAATGGCCAAGAAGGCAATAGTATAGTATGGCGAAAAAAGTCAAATTTTGACCCCTCCTAAAAATGGCTGAAAACAACTTAGAATAACTTGTAGAGACGTGTTATAGTACACAAAGTGGGATTAACGTCCAAAAAACGTCGAAAAACCTCATAATTTAGCATGTCAAAAAAATGGTCAAGAAGGCAATAGTATAGTATGGCGAAAAAAGTCAAATTTTGACCCCTCCTAAAAATGGCTGAAAACAATTTAGAATAACTTGTAGAGACGCGTTATAGTACACAAAGTGGGATTAACGTCCAAAAACGTCGAAAAACCTCATAATTTAGCATGTCCAAAATTGGTCAAGAAGGCAATAGTATAGTATGGCGAAAAAGTCAAATTTTGACCCCTCCTAAAATGGCTGAAAACAACTTAGAATAACTTGTAGAGGCGCGTTATAGTACACAAAGTGGGTTTAACGTAAAAAGTTCTAAAAACCTCATAATTTAGCATGTCCAAAAAATGGCCAAGAAGGCAATAGTATAGTATGGCGAAAAAAGTCAAATTTTGACCCCTCCTAAAAATGGCTGAAAACAATTTAGAATAACTTGTAGAGACGTGTTATAGTACACAAAGTGGGATTAACGTCCAAAAAACGTCAAAAAACCTCATAATTTAGCATGTCCAAAAAATGGCCAAGAAGGCAATAGTATAGTATGGCGAAAAAAGTCAAATTTTGACCCCTCCTAAAAATGGCTGAAAACAACTTAGAATAACTTGTACAGACGCGTTATAGTACACAAAGTGGGACTAACGTCCAAAAAACGTCGAAAAACCTCATAATTTAGCATGTCCAAAAAAATGGTCAAGAAGGCAATAGTATAGTATGGCGAAAAAAGTCAAATTTTGACCCCTCCTAAAAATGGCTGAAAACAATTTAGAATAACTTGTAGAGACACGTTATAGTACACAAAGTGGGATTAACGTCCAAAAAACGTCGAAAAACCTCATAATTTAGCATGTCCAAAAATTGGTCAAGAAGGCAATAGTATAGTATGGCGAAAAAAGTCAAATTTTGACCCCTCCTAAAAATGGCTGAAAACAATTTAGAATAACTTGTAGAGACGCGTTATAGTACACAAAGTGGGATTAACGGTCAAAAAAGTTCTAAAAACCTCATAATTTAGCATGTCCAAAAAATGGCCAAGAAGGCAATAGTATAGTATGGCAAAAAAAGTCAAATTTTGACCCCTCCTAAAAATGGCTGAAAACAATTTAGAAAAATCTCTTAGAGACACGTTATAATACACAAAGTGGGATTAACGTCCAAAAAACGTCGAAAAACCTCATAATTTAGCATGTCCAAAAATTGGTCAAGAAGGCAATAGTATAGTATGGCGAAAAAAGTCAAATTTTGACCCCTCCTAAAAATGGCTGAAAACAATTTAGAATAACTTGTAGAGACGCGTTATAGTACACAAAGTGGGATTAACGTCCAAAAAACGTCGAAAAACCTCATAATTTAGCATGTCCAAAAAATGGTCAAGAAGGCAATAGTATAGTATGGCGAAAAAAGTCAAATTTTGACCCCTCCTAAAAATGGCTGAAAACAATTTAGAATAACTTGTAGAGGCAGCGATATAGTACACAAAGTGGGATTAACGGTCAAAAAGGTTTAAAAACCTTATAATTTAGCATGTCAAAAAAAATGGTCAAGAAGGCAATAGTATAGTATGGCGAAAAAAGTCAAATTTTGACCCCTCCTAAAAATGGCTGAAAACAATTTAGAATAACTTGTAGAGACGCGATATAGTACACAAACTGGGATTAACGTCCAAAAAACGTCGAAAAACCTCATAATTTAGCATGACCAAAAAATGGTCAAGAAGGCAATAGTATAGTATGGCGAAAATAGTCAAATTTTGACCCCTCCTAAATATGGCTGAAAACAATTTAGAATAACTTGTAGAGACGCGTTATAGTACACAAAGTGGGATTAACGGTCAAAAAAGGTTTAAAAACCTCATAATTTAGCATGTCCAAAAAATGGCCAAGAAGGCAATAGTATAGTATGGCGAAAAAAGTCAAATTTTGACCCCTCCTAAAAATGGCTGAAAACAATTTAGAATAACTTGTAGAGACGCGTTATAGTACACAAAGTGGGTTTAACGTTCAAAAAACGTCGAAAAACCTCATAATTTAGCATGTCCAAAAAATGGCCACGAAGGCAATAGTATAGTATGGCGAAAAAAGTCAAATTTTGACCCCTCCTAAAAATGGCTGAAAACAATTTAGAATAACTTGTAGAGACGTTATAGTACACAAAGTGGGATTAACGGTCAAAAAAGGTTTAACAACCTCATAATTTAGCATGTCCAAAAAATGGTCAAGAAGGCAATAGTATAGTATGGCAAAAAAAGTCAAATTTTGACCCCTCCTAAAAATGGCTGAAAACAATTTAGAATAACTTGTAGAGACGCGTTATAGTACACAAAGTGGGATTAACGTCCAAAAAATGTCGAAAAACCTCATAATTTAGCATGTCCAAAAAATGGTCAAGAAGGCAATAGTATAGTATGGCGAAAAAAGTCAAATTTTGACCCCTCCTAAAAATGGCTGAAAACAATTTAGAATAACTTGTAGAGACGCGTTATAGTACACAAAGTGGGATTAACGTCCAAAAAACGTCGAAAAACCTCATAATTTAGCATGTCCAAAAAATGGTCAAGAAGGCAATAGTATAGTATGGCGAAAAAAGTCAAATTTTGACCCCTCCTAAAAATGGCTGAAAACAATTTAGAATAACTTGTAGAGACGCGTTATAGTACACAAACTGGGATTAACGTCCAAAAAACGTCGAAAAACCTCATAATTTAGCATGACCAAAAAATGGTCAAGAAGGCAATAGTATAGTATGGCGAAAATAGTCAAATTTTGACCCCTCCTAAAAATGGCTGAAAACAATTTAGAATAACTTGTAGAGACGCGTTATAGTACACAAAGTGGGATTAACGGTCAAAAAAGGTTTAAAAACCTCATAATTTAGCATGTCCAAAAAATGGCCAAGAAGGCAATAGTATAGTATGGCGAAAAAAGTCAAATTTTGACCCCTCCTAAAGATGGCTGAAAACAATTTAGAATAACTTGTAGAGGCGTTATAGTACACAAAGTGGGATTAACGATCCAAAAAGCGTCGAAAAACCTCATAATTTAGCATGTCCAAAACTGGCCAAGAAGGCAATAGTATAGTATGGCGAAAAAAGTCAAATTTTGACCCCTCCTAAAATGGCTGAAAACAATTTAGAATAACTTGTAGAGACGCGTTATAGTACACAAAGTGGGATTAACGGTCAAAAAAGGTTTAAAAACCTCATAATTTAGCATGTCCAAAAATTGGTCAAGAAGGCAATAGTATAGTATGGCGAAAAAAGTCAAATTTTGACCCCTCCTAAAAATGGCTGAAAACAATTTAGAATAACTTGTAGAGATGCAATATAGTACACAAAGTGGGATTAACGTCCAAAAAACGTTGAAAAACCTCATAATTTAGCATGTCCAAAAATTGGTCAAGAAGGCAATAGTATAGTATGGCGAAAAAAGTCAAATTTTGACCCCTCCTAAAAATGGCTGAAAACCACTAAGAATAACTTGTAGAGACGCATTATAGTACACAAAGTGGGATTAACGGTCAAAAAGTTCTAAAACCTCATAATTTAGCATGTCCAAAAATGGCCAAGAAGGCAATAGTATAGTATGGCGAAAAAGTCAAATTTTGACCCCTCCTAAAATGGCTGAAAACCACTAAGAATAACTTGTAGAGACGCATTATAGTACACAAAGTGGGATTAACGGTCAAAAGTTCTAAAAACCTCATAATTTAGCATGTCCAAAAAATGGCCAAGAAGGCAATAGTATAGTATAGCGAAAAAAGTCAAATTTTGACCCCTCCTAAAAATGGCTGAAAACAATTTAGAATAACTTGTAGAGGCAAATATAGTACACAAAGTGGGATTAACGTCCAAAAAGGTTTAAAAACCTCATAATTTAGCATGTTCAAAAATGGTCAAGAAGGCAATAGTATAGTATGGAAAAAAAGTCAAATTTTGACCCCTCCTAAAAATGGCTGAAAACCACTAAGAATAACTTGTAGAGACGCATTATAGTACACAAAGTGGGATTAACGGTCAAAAAAGTTCTAAAAACCTCATAATTTAGCATGTCCAAAAACTGGTCAAGAAGGCAATAGTATAGTATGGCGAAAAAAGTCAAATTTTGACCCCTCCTAAAATGGCTGAAAACAACTTAGAATAACTTGTAGAGACGCATTATAGTACACAAAGTGGGATTAACGTCCAAAAAACGTCGAAAAACCTCATAATTTAGCATGTCCAAAAAATGGTCAAGAAGGCGAAAAAAGTCAAATTTTGACCCCTCCTAAAAATGTCTGAGAACCACCAAAAAAAAAAAAATCTGACAAAACAACACATATTAGCTTGTAGACAGGTCATGGTGTGGCATGTTCAAAAAATTGTCAGTACATCAAAAAAAAACATGACAGACCTTTATTGTCATTGCAGGTTACTTCTTTAGAGGTGTCCAGTTTGCAGCGTGACATAATTAATTTATTTAAATAAAAATAAGAGCGTTCACTTCAAAAGTACACACACATCAGCCCAAGCACAGCTTACCCACATTCATAACCACATACACATTAATACCCATAAAAACATATAAATATCAATTAAGAATCTAAATAAAAAGACGCCGTCATCGCACAAGTCAATTATTGCTCCGAGTCCAGAGAGTCCGCAACCTGTCTGTGCGTGTGCTGGGAGTCCTCGGTCTGCCTGAGGGGAGGGGGGTGAAGAGGAGGTTTCCAGGGTGTGAGGAGTCCTGCAGGATGTTTGTGGCCTCTCTGAGGAGGCGGCTCACAGGATGTCGCTCAGTTTTGGGACGGTCGAGCCAGCAGTCCCCTCACCTGTCTTCAAGGTGTCTGCAGGTCTCCTTTGTGCTCAGCAGCTCATACAGTACAACAGTGAGTCAGAGTGCTCACTTCTCTGCAGCGGGAGAAGCTGATCAGCAGTCTCTGGTGAAGCCTGTTGCATCTCAGGGTCCTCAGGAAGAACAGTCTCATGGCGCTCTCGTGATGGTGCAGGAAACAGAGAGAGGTCGAGGTCGCTGCGTCTCGTGCACTGCCATCTTGTACTATGCTGAAAAACGTCAAATTTTGACATGTTGAATTAACAACCAAAATGTCATAATTTAGCGGGAACAAAATTTCCTAAAAAGGCAATAGTATAGTATGTGAAAAAAAGTCAAATTTTGACCCCTCCTGAAAAGGCTGAAAACCATTTAGAATAACTCGTAGAGACGCATTATACTATACAAAGTGGGATTAACGGCCAAAAAAGTTCTAAAAACCTCATAATTTAGCATGTCCAAAAAATGGTCAAGAAGGCAATAGTATAGTATGGCGAAAAAAGTCAAATTTTGACCCCTCCTAAAAATGGCTGAAAACAATTTAGAATAACTTGTAGAGACGCGTTATAGTACACAAACTGGGATTAACGTCCAAAAAACGTCGAAAAACCTCATAATTTAGCATGACCAAAAAATGGTCAAGAAGGCAATAGTATAGTATGGCGAAAATAGTCAAATTTTGACCCCTCCTAAAAATGGCTGAAAACAATTTAGAATAACTTGTAGAGACGCGTTATAGTACACAAAGTGGGATTAACGGTCAAAAAAGGTTTAACAACCTCATAATTTAGCATGTCCAAAAAATGGTCAAGAAGGCAATAGTATAGTATGGCGAAAAAAGTCAAATTTTGACCCCTCCTAAAATGGCTGAAAACAATTTAGAATAACTTGTAGAGACGTTATAGTACACAAAGTGGGATTAACGTCCAAAAACGTCGAAAAACCTCATAATTTAGCATGTCCAAAACTGGCCAAGAAGGCAATAGTATAGTATGCCGAAAAAAGTCAAATTTTGACCCCTCCTAAAAATGGCTGAAAACAATTTAGAATAACTTGTAGAGACGCGTTATAGTACACAAAGTGGGATTAACGGTCAAAAAAGGTTTCAAAACCTCATAATTTAGCATGTCCAAAAATTGGTCAAGAAGGCAATAGTATAGTATGGCGAAAAAAGTCAAATTTTGACCCCTCCTAAAAATGGCTGAAAACAATTTAGAATAACTTGTAGAGATGCAATATAGTACACAAAGTGGGATTAACGTCCAAAAAACGTTGAAAAACCTCATAATTTAGCATGTCCAAAAATTGGTCAAGAAGGCAATAGTATAGTATGGCAAAAAAAGTCAAATTTTGACCCCTCCTAAAAATGGCTGAAAACCACTAAGAATAACTTGTAGAGACGCATTATAGTACACAAAGTGGGATTAACGGTCAAAAAAGTTCTAAAAACCTCATAATTTAGCATGTCCAAAAATGGCCAAGAAGGCAATAGTATAGTATGGCGAAAAAAGTCAAATTTTGACCCCTCCTAAAATGGCTGAAAACCACTAAGAATAACTTGTAGAGGCGCATTATAGTACACAAAGTGGGATTAACGGTCAAAAAGTTCTAAAAACCTCATAATTTAGCATGTCCAAAAAATGGCCAAGAAGGCAATAGTATAGTATAGCGAAAAAAGTCAAATTTTGACCCCTCCTAAAAATGGCTGAAAACAATTTAGAATAACTTGTAGAGACGCAATATAGTACACAAAGTGGGATTAACGTCCAAAAAAGGTTTAAAAACCTCATAATTTAGCATGTTCAAAAAATGGTCAAGAAGGCAATAGTATAGTATGGCGAAAAAAGTCAAATTTTGACCCCTCCTAAAAATGGCTGAAAACCACTAAGAATAACTTGTAGAGACGCATTATAGTACACAAAAGTGGGAATAACGGTCAAAAAAGTTCTAAAAACCTCATAATTTAGCATGTCCAAAAACTGGTCAAGAAGGCAATAGTATAGTATGGCGAAAAAAGTCAAATTTTGACCCCTCCTAAAAATGGCTGAAAACAACTTAGAATAACTTGTAGAGACGCATTATAGTACACAAAGTGGGATTAACGGTCAAAAAGGTTTAAAAACCTCATAATTTAGCATGTCCAAAAATTGGTCAAGAAGGCGAAAAAAAGTCAAATTTTGACCCCTCCTAAAAATGGCTGAGAACCACCAAAAAAAAAAAATCTGACAAAAACAACACATATTAGCTTGTAGACAGGTCATGGTGTGGCATGTTCAAAAAATTGTCAGTACATCAAAAAAAAACATGACAGACCTTTATTGTCATTGCAGGTTACTTCTTTAGAGGTGTCCAGTTTGCAGCGTGACATAATTAATTTATTTAAATAAAAATAAGAGCGTTCACTTCCAAAAGTACACACACACATCAGCCCAAGCACAGCTTACCCACATTCATAACCACATACACATTAATACCCATAAAAACATATAAATATCAATTAAGAATCTAAATAAAAAGACGCCGTCATCGCACAAGTCAATTATTGCTCCGAGTCCAGAGGGTCCGCAACCTGTCTGTGCGTGTGCTGGGAGTCCTCGGTCTGCCTGAGGGAGGGGGTGAAGAGGAGGTTTCAGGGTGTGAGGAGTCCTGCAGGATGTTTGTGGCCTCTCTGAGGAGGCGGCTCACAGGATGTCGCTCAGTTTTGGGACGGTCGAGCCAGCAGTCCCTCACCTGTCTTCAAGGTGTCTGCAGGTCTCCTTTGTGCTCAGCAGCTCATACAGTACAACAGTGAGTCAGAGTGCTCACTTCTCTGCAGCGGGAGAAGCTGATCAGCAGTCTCTGGTGAAGCCTGTTGCATCTCAGGGTCCTCAGGAAGAACAGTCTCTGCGGCGCTCTCGTGATGGTGCAGGAAACAGAGAGAGGTCGAGGTCGCTGCGTCTACGTGCACTGCCATCTTGTACTATGCTGAAAAACGTCAAATTTTGACATGTTGAATTAACAACCAAAAATGTCATAATTTAGCGGGAACAAAAATTTCCTAAAAAGGCAATAGTATAGTATGACGAAAAAAGTCAAATTTTGACCCCTCCTGAAAAAGGCTGAAAACCATTTAGAATAACTCGTAGAGACGCATTATACTATACAAAGTGGGATTAACGGCCAAAAAAGTTCTAAAAACCTCATAATTTAGCATGTCCAAAAAATGGTCAAAGAAGGCAATAGTATAGTATGGCGAAAAAAGTCAAATTTTGACCCCTCCTAAAAATGGCTGAAAACAATTTAGAATAACTTGTAGAGACGCATTATAGTACACAAACTGGGATTAACGTCCAAAAAGCGTCCGAAAAACCTCATAATTTAGCATGACCAAAAATGGTCAAGAAGGCAATAGTATAGTATGGCGAAAATAGTCAAATTTTGACCCCTCCTAAAAATGGCTGAAAACAATTTAGAATAACTTGTAGAGACGCGTTATAGTACACAAAGTGGGATTAACGGTCAAAAAAGGTTTAAAAACCTCATAATTTAGCATGTCCAAAAAATGGCCACGAAGGCAATAGTATAGTATGGCGAAAAAAGTCAAATTTTGACCCCTCCTAAAAATGGCTGAAAACAATTTAGAATAACTTGTAGAGACGCGTTATAGTACACAAAGTGGGATTAACGTCCAAAAAACGTCGAAAAACCTCATAATTTAGCATGTCCAAAAACTGGCCAAGAAGGCAATAGTATAGTATGCCGAAAAAAGTCAAATTTTGACCCCTCCTAAAAATGGCTGAAAACAATTTAGAATAACTTGTAGAGACGCGTTATAGTACACAAAGTGGGATTAACGGTCAAAAAAGGTTTCAAAACCTCATAATTTAGCATGTCCAAAAATTGGTCAAGAAGGCAATAGTATAGTATGGCGAAAAAAGTCAAATTTTGACCCCTCCTAAAAATGGCTGAAAACAATTTAGAATAACTTGTAGAGACGCAATATAGTACACAAAGTGGGATTAACGTCCAAAAAACGTCGAAAAACCTCATAATTTAGCATGTCCAAAAATTGGTCAAGAAGGCAAAAGTATAGTATGGCGAAAAAGTCAAATTTTGACCCCTCCTAAAAATGGCTGAAAACCACTAAGAATAACTTGTAGAGACGCATTATAGTACACAAAGTGGGATTAACGGTCAAAAAAGTTCTAAAAACCTCATAATTTAGCATGTCCAAAAAATGGCCAAGAAGGCAATAGTATAGTATGGCGAAAAAAGTCAAATTTTGACCCCTCCTAAAAATGGCTGAAAACCACTAAGAATAACTTGTAGAGACGCATTATAGTACACAAAGTGGGATTAACGGTCAAAAAAGTTCTAAAAACCTCATAATTTAGCATGTCCAAAAAATGGCCAAGAAGGCAATAGTATAGTATAGCGAAAAAAGTCAAATTTTGACCCCTCCTAAAAATGGCTGAAAACAATTTAGAATAACTTGTAGAGACGCAATATAGTACACAAAGTGGGATTAACGTCCAAAAAAGGTTTAAAAACCTCATAATTTAGCATGTTCAAAAAATGGTCAAGAAGGCAATAGTATAGTATGGCGAAAAAAGTCAAATTTTGACCCCTCCTAAAAATGGCTGAAAACCACTAAGAATAACTTGTAGAGACGCATTATAGTACACAAAGTGGGATTAACGGTCAAAAAAGGTTTTAAAACCTCATAATTTAGCATGTCCAAAAAATGGTCAAGAAGGCAATAGTATAGTATGGCGAAAAAAGTCAAATTTTGACCCCTCCTAAAAATGGCTGAAAACAACTTAGAATAACTTGTAGAGACGCATTATAGTACACAAAGTGGGATTAACGGTCAAAAAAGGTTTAACAACCTCATAATTTAGCATGTCCAAAAAATGGTCAAGAAGGCGAAAAAAGTCAAATTTTGACCCCTCCTAAAAATGGCTGAGAACCACCAAAAAAAAAAAAATCTGACAAAAACAACACATATTAGCTTGTAGACAGGTCATGGTGTGGCATGTTCAAAAAATTGTCAGTACATCAAAAAAAAACATGACAGACCTTTATTGTCATTGCAGGTTACTTCTTTAGAGGTGTCCAGTTTGCAGCGTGACATAATTAATTTATTTAAATAAAAATAAGAGCGTTCACTTCCAAAAGTACACACACACATCAGCCCAAGCACAGCTTACCCACATTCATAACCACATACACATTAATACCCATAAAAACATATAAATATCAATTAAGAATCTAAATAAAAAGACGCCGTCATCGCACAAGTCAATTATTGCTCCGAGTCCAGAGAGTCCGCAACCTGTCTGTGCGTGTGCTGGGAGTCCTCGGTCTGCCTGAGGGGAGGGGGGTGAAGAGGAGGTTTCCAGGGTGTGAGGAGTCCTGCAGGATGTTTGTGGCCTCTCTGAGGAGGCGGCTCACAGGATGTCGCTCAGTTTTGGGACGGTCGAGCCAGCAGTCCCCTCACCTGTCTTCAAGGTGTCTGCAGGTCTCCTTTGTGCTCAGCAGCTCATACAGTACAACAGTGAGTCAGAGTGCTCACTTCTCTGCAGCGGGAGAAGCTGATCAGCAGTCTCTGGTGAAGCCTGTTGCATCTCAGGGTCCTCAGGAAGAACAGTCTCTGCGGCGCTCTCGTGATGGTGCAGGAAACAGAGAGAGGTCGAGGTCGCTGCGTCTACGTGCACTGCCATCTTGTACTATGCTGAAAAACGTCAAATTTTGACATGTTGAATTAACAACCAAAAATGTCATAATTTAGCGGGAACAAAAATTTCCTAAAAAGGCAATAGTATAGTATGACGAAAAAAGTCAAATTTTGACCCCTCCTGAAAAAGGCTGAAAACCATTTAGAATAACTCGTAGAGACGCATTATACTATACAAAGTGGGATTAACGGCCAAAAAAGGTAAAAAAAAAACAAAAAACAACCAAACAAACAAAAAAACATAATTTATCATGTCCAAAAAATCGCTAAAAAGGCAATAGTATAGTATTGCGAAAGAAGTGAAATTTTGACCCCTCCTAAAAACAGATGATAACCACTGAGAAATTATTTGTAGAGACGAGTCATGGTATACAAAGTGGGATTAACGGCCAAAATTGTTAAAAAAGAATCATAATTTAGCGTGACCAAAAATTTGCTAAAAAGGCAATAGTATAGTATGGCGAAAAAAGTCAAATTTTGACACCTCCTGAAAAAGGCTGAAAACTATTTAGAATAACTCGTAGAGACGTATTATACTATACAAAGCGGGATTAACAGCCAAAAAAGGTTAAAAAAAAAAAAAATTAAAAAAATTTAGCATGTCCAAAAAATCGCTAAAAAGGCAATAGTATAGTATGGCGAAAAAAAGTGAAATTTGACCCCTCCTGAAAAGGGCTGAAAACAACTGAGAATAACTCGTAGAAACGTATTATACTATACAAAGCGGGATTAACGGCCAAAAAAACTAAAAAAGAAGGAAAAAAAAAAAACTCATAATTTAGCATGTCCAAAAAATCGCTAAAAAGGCAATAGTACAGTATTGCAAAAGAAGTCAAATTTTGACCCCTCCTGAAAAAGGCTGAAAACCATTTAGAATAACTCGTAGAGACGCATTATACTATACAAAGTGGGATTAATGGCCAAAAAAACTAAAAAAGAAGGAAAAAAAACCCCTCATAATTTAGCATGACCAAAAAATCGCTGAAAAGGCAAAAGTATAGTATGGCGAAAAAAGTCAAATTTTAAACCCTCCTGAAAAAGGCTGAAAACCATTTAGAATAACTCATAGAGACGTATTATACTATACAAAGTGGGATTAAGGGCCAAAAAAGATTAAAAAAAAAAAAGGATTTAGCATGTCCAAAAAATCGCTACAAAGGCAATACTATAGTATTGCGAAAGAAGTCAAATTTTGACCCCTCCTGAAAAAGGCTAAAAAACACTTAGAATAACTCGTAGAGACATATTATACTATACAAAGCGGGATTAACAGCCAAAAAAAGTAAAAACGAAAAAAAAAAAACCCCTCATAATTTAGCATGACCAAAAAATTGCGAAAAAGGCAATAGTATAGTATGGCAAAAAAAGTCAAATTTTAAACCCTCCTGAAAAAGGCTGAAAACCACTTGGAATAACTCATAGAGACGTATTATATTATACAAAGTGGGATTAACGGCCAAAAAAGGTTTAAAAACCTCATAATTTAGCATGACCAAAAAATTGCGAAAAAGGCAATAGTATAGTATGGTGAAAAAAGTCAAATTTTGACCCCTCCTGAAAGAGGCTAAAAAACACTTAGAATAACTCATAGAGACGTATTATACTATACAAAGTGGGATTAACGGCCAAAAAAGGTAACAAAAAAAAAAAAAAATTAGCATGTCCAAAAAATCACTAAAAAGGCAATAGTATAGTATGGCGAAGAAAGTCAAATTTTAAACCCTCCTGAAAAAGGCTGAAAACCATTTAGAATAACTCGTAGAGACGTATTATACTATACAAAGTGGGATTAACGGCCAAAAAAGGTAAAAAAAAAAAAAAAAAATTAGCATGTCCAAAAAATCACTAAAAAGGCAATAGTATAGTATGGCGAAGAAAGTCAAATTTTAAACCCTCCTGAAAAAGGCTAAAAAACACTTAGAATAACTCGTAGAGACGTATTATACTATACAAAGCGGGATTAACAGCCAAAAAAAGTAAAAACGAAAAAAAAAAAACCCTCATAATTTAGCATGACCAAAAAATTGCGAAAAAGGCAATAGTGTAGTATGGCGAAAAAAGTCAAATTTTGACCCCTCCTGAAAAAGGCTGAAAACCATTTAGAATAACTCGTAGAGACGTATTAAACTAAACAAAGTGGGAATAACGGCCAAAAAAGGAAAAAAAAAAAAAAACAAAAAACAACCAAACAAACAAAAAAACATAATTTATCATGTCCAAAAAATCGCTAAAAAGGCAATAATATAGTATGGCGAAAAAAGTCAAATTTTGACCCCTCCTGAAAAAGGCTGAAAACTATTTAGAATAACTCGTAGAGACGTATTATACTATACAAAGCGGGATTAAAGGCCAAAAAAGGTAAAAAAAAAAATAAATAAATAAATAAATAAATAAAAAAAACAATTTAGCATGTCCAAAAAATCGCTACAAAAGCAATACTATAGTATTGCGAAAGAAGTCAAATTTTGACCCCTCCTAAAAGTGGCTGAAAACCACTTAGAATAACTCATGGACACGTATTATACTATGTAAAGCGGGATTAACGGCCAAAAAAAGTAAAAAAGAAGAAAAAAAAAACCTCATAATTTAGCATGTCCAAAAAATCGCTAAACAGGCAATAGTATAGTATTGCGAAAGAAGTCAAATTTTGACCCCTCCTGAAAAAGGCTGAAAACCATTTAGAATAACTCGTAGAGACGTATTATACTATACAAAGTGGGATTAAGGGCCAAAAAAGATTAAAAAAAAAAAAGGATTTAGCATGTCCAAAAAATCGCTACAAAGGCAATAGTATAGTATTGCGAAAGAAGTCAAATTTTGACCCCTCCTGAAAAAGGCTAAAAAACACTTAGAATAACTCGTAGAGACGTATTATACTATACAAAGCGGGATTAACAGCCAAAAAAAGTAAAAACGAAAAAAAAAAACCCTCATAATTTAGCATGACCAAAAAATTGCGAAAAAGGCAATAGTATAGTATGGCAAAAAAAGTCAAATTTTAAACCCTCCTGAAAAAGGCTGAAAACCACTTGGAATAACTCATAGAGACGTATTATATTATACAAAGTGGGATTAACGGCCAAAAAAGGTAACAAATTTTTTTTTTAAAATTAGCATGTCGAAAAAATCGCTAAAAAGGCAATAGCATAGTATGGTGAAAAAAGTCAAATTTTGACCCCTCCTGAAAGAGGCTAAAAAACACTTAGAATAACTCATAGAGACGTATTATACTATACAAAGTGGGATTAACGGCCAAAAAAGGTAACAAAAAAAAAAAAAAATTAGCATGTCCAAAAAATCACTAAAAAGGCAATAGTATAGTATGGCGAAGAAAAGTCAAATTTTGACCCCTCCTGAAAAAGGCTGAAAACCATTTAGAATAACTCGTAGAGACGTATTATACTATACAAAGTGGGAATAACGGCCACAAGAGGTAAAAAAAAAACAACTCATAATTTAGCATGTCCAAAAAATGGCCAAGAAGGCAATACTATAGTATGGCGAAAAAAGTCAAATTTTGACCCCTCCTAAAAATGGCTGAAAACTTAGAATAACTTGTAGAGACGAGTTATTGTACACAAAGTGGGAATAAAGGCCAAAAACAGGCAAAAAAGTCACAATTTAGTATGTCGAAAAAATGGCCAAAAATCGCATACTATAGTATGGTGAAAAATGTGAAATTTTGGCATGCTCCAAAAATGTCTGAAATTGATTTCTCATAGCTTGTAGAGTTGCGTCATATCATACAATGTCGAAAAAAAAAAAAAAGTATGTCAAATTTTGACATGAAAATTTCAAATTTTGACATGCCCCAAAAATGGTTGAAAACGACTTATTACATCTCGAAGAGTCGCGTTATAGCAAACAAAGTCAAAGAAACGGCCAAAAATGTCATAATTTGGCATGTCAAAAAAATGGCAGAAAAAGTCGCAGTTTTCGACCTGGTATTTAGTATAGCATGTCGACAAACGCCGTCAAAAATTTTGACCTTGAAAGTCGCCTTAAATTTGACCATTCCAGAAATTTGGAAAAGTTGTAGTTTAGCATGTCAAAAAACATAAGTAAAAGTATGTTAAAGTACCGCATATTGAAAAAAGTGGGGAAAGTATCAGTATAGTCTTTTGAAGTTGGTGTGGGTAAAAATCATAGTACATCATAGTACATCACAGTACAAAGTTACAGTTTAGTACGTGGAAACAGTGCTTACCTCGCTCCTGGCAGCGGCGCAGCTCCGCCCCCGTTAGTTTTCATCCCTGTTGGTCAGAAGAATTAAAAAAAGTGAAACGTAAATACAAACATGAAACTGACGTCGTTTTCTTCGGTCTCTTGCAGGTCGTTGGTGGATTAGACATTCACAAAAAGATGGTGGTGGACGTCTGACAACTTTTATTTTTTCTCCCTCCCTTTACTGAAGATCTGCTTGAATACGTCGTCCATCAAAACGCTCAACGAAAGTATTTTCTCTGTGAAATATCCCGTCCTCCCCCCGCCTCCCTCCCTCCTCCCCGCCTCCCCGAGCCTTCTGAAGCCAAACTCTCACCACGAATTATCGAACAGGAACTCTGTGACTCGTCGCACTTTAAAAGCTGACGGACGGCTTTTTAACGCAGAGCGGCGGTTTCAGTTTGGCGGAGGAAAGCTGGAGAGTGTGTGTGTCTTCGAGTGTGTGTGTGTTCTGTATGTTTTACTGGTTTTTCAAGGTATGTGGGTTTTTTTATATTTATTTTGGTGTCATTGTTTTGTTTTTTTCTTTGGAGAATCAAAGAAAGTTTATCTTAAAGAGAGTGAACTTTAGCGGATGAGTGTAGTTAGCGGTGATGTTACTTGATTTCAGAACAAACAGCATGAAGTGCCAACGAGAATTTAATGACATGCAGCTGAATTACAGTAAAAATCTGTCTTTATTTTAGAGATGTAATTGTATTGTTGAATGCATTTATCTTACTGGAGTGTTGCATTATTTACACTTAAAGATCCGCTTAATCTCACAGTCGGCTACATTTTGTCTGAAATAAAGAGGCGGGGCACTACATGGTTTTAAACGATGGAATTTGGGGCACTTTTGTATTGACATGAACATTATTTACAAATAAACGACTTATTACATAACTGGGACGTGACATGAACGCAGCGTACCGTTTAGCTGTCGATGTTTGAGAATAATCTGTGAAAAAAAACCACTGATCACACGTTCGTCGATTTAAGGCAGAAATCTTTCCGCATTAAACGCTCAGCTTTTGGAATAAGACCTGACTTGTCGTTTGAATGAAGCCACGTAAACTCCGTCTTTTATTTTTGCTGTAAATTTGAAGAAATTAGTAAACATGCAGAAATTCTGATATTTCTCATCAAAGTGGAAACAGAAAACTCTTCCCTGTGTTTTTGTCACAAAGAACAAGTGACTTTTTTCCTCGGTTATTTCGGCCGCATGTTTTAGTGAGGACAGTAACTGCGAAGAACGTACACCGATAGTGACTATACGGACACTGCAGATAGCTACCGATAAGCCTCGTTCCCATCAAGCAGTTTGTTACGCGTTCGAACTGCATTTTTCCGCTGTTCAAAGTTGCGAACACTGCAGTCCATTGATTGGTTAAGAGAACTGTCACTCTTTCTTGACAACACTCAGTTCTCAAACCCGCTATCTTTAAATGTCCCATCGATTACAGCAGAGACCGCAGTCCTGCATTGTCGCGAAAATGTCGGCGTGCAATCCTGTTCCCGGGACGATCACCGAGGTGCAGACATCGCTCTGCATCGTCATCGGGAAAAATGCATTGACTAACAACAACGCCGTCTACATTTCACAGTCTGCGGTGGAAATGCAAAACAGATTTAAAGCCTCTTTCCCACTGCACAAAAAACCACCAACTCCCGCTAACATCTGGCTTTTGTATTTTTATGTGAAAGGTTACAATACGCAATTATTACGCAGTGGTCACGAATATTTATTGACTCCAGTTAGCAGTGATTGAGATACAATACCTGGTTAAACATGCTCATTTTTTGGACTGTACCCAATTTAGAATAATGCCGGTCGAATCAGATTTGGCTGTTCAATACAAATATTTGGCGATTTTTAAATTTTTCCGACATCAGAGTTCTCAAGTTTGAACAGGCTCTGCGGGGTGTTCAGTGTGAAAGCCACATTCGAGTAATATAATACACACGCTAACGGCGCTAACGACGGTTCGGAAATTTGCAACATTTTTTGCCGACACTAGATATCAAACAAGAACCGGAGACGTGTTAAGTTGCTGTGAGCAGTAAAGTCACTTCAGAGCAGAAGGTCTCTCCTCCTCTGTGCTGCTGCCTGCATGTCCGCGACTGCTTGTACCAAAGAGTAGTGTAAAAAGTCAAGAGCGCTCACTCTGCAGCAAAATCCGGGGACCAGAACTTCCCCATAAATACACCGCAAAGCTCACTGACTAGCAAAAAAAATAAATAAATACTGCTCAACCTGAAGCAATCTTAACTTCGGGGTCTCCGTCTGATAAAGTGCTAGCATTATTAATTTTAGCCCCTTTACTGTTGAGATGCAATGACATACCGCCACAAAATCTGCGTCTGCGCCGCGTTTCAAAGAAAGACTGAAAAATGCTTCTTTGGTCAGTTTACTAACCTGTTTAATGACGCGCTCATGACGTCAAACACACGTAAAAATAAACAAATAAAAAAAGCCATACTCGCCTACGGCAGAGCCGTGTACGCAGCTCTGGTCTACTGGTAATGGGAAAGTAGTCGATCACCTATTTTTTGTGGGTTTTCCTGCGTTTATAAGTCCGACACACACTCACTAATTTTGGTGAAAAAGTGGTACAGGGTTAAGTACGTGTCCGGACGGGTTACGTGCCGCTTCTAAGAGTTTTTCGGTGGAACACTTTAATTTCAAAAGTGCTGTCCTCTTGTTTCAGTGGCGCGATGGTTGACGCTCCTCGTAAATCAGGTCCGCATCGTACCCGGAAAAAATTCATAGTGAAATTGAGGCTTATACGGAACCAGTCTTATCGCAGATGGCTATTACATTGTGCAATCATTTACTTCATAATGATTCAAAAACGAGTCTGTTTCCACTTTACGTGTTCGCTTGATTAAAATTTTAAAAAATGTAAAGCCACTGATTGTTGAACTACAGAAAGACTCACTTAGACTTTTAGTTTTTAATAAGTCTGTACAAAGAAAAGTACATATTGTTGTGTTTTTACTCCTGTAAGATTTCGTAAAAAAAATAAATAAAAAAATAGAGCGTCATCAGTTCAGGTACGGCAGAACGAGCAGAGACTAGACTGTAAATGATTTTGTAAACCCAGCAGTGATGTTGTGTCGTACCGAACTGAACCTGTGTATCTGCAGCTCGTCTGCTTCGGACGTTCACATCTTTATACTCCAACTTTCTTTGGGAAGAAGCAAAAGCCGCGGAGGATAAAAATGAAACGGCTGTTGAGCCGCGAGAAGCCGCTGTACTCGGTGTTTAGTACACTGCCGGCTTTATTTACGGACGCTCTGCAAAAAGACTTTTCTGCCTGAAGCGGAAGACTTGTGACGTGTTTGCATGACGTGTGATCTGATCTCTACTTCTTCTTCTTCTGCCCGTCGCTCTTTGCATGTAGATCAGATTTTATTAAAAGCTCTTTAAAGCTTTATTAAAGGTCTTTTTTTCAAAGCTGGTCTCAAAATTTAATGAAATGAGTGAAATGTCTTGCGAATGCAAATAATCTATCCTGTGCATGCTAGTGTGCGTATTACTGGTTAAGTTTGACCACCTGCATATTTGAATTTTTATACAGTTAAAGAATAAAATCGACAGTTTTTGGTGCATGTTCGATAGTTAGAAATCACGAAAAATAGCTACTTTGACTAGAACTTTAACCCGTAAAAAAACTGTTTACTTAGCTGTAATAGTTTCATATTTTAAGCGTGTGGAAATGTGTCAGTTATTATCAGATTATGTATTTCATGGTGAGGATAAGTAATCTCAACATTATTTGTGTCGTATTTCATTAATTTTGCATTTCAGAGTTTTGGCTCATTTCATGAAATTCAGTGAGACCGTGTTGTGTTTACATATAAATAAATAATGGTGATAAATAAAAACATGAACATTTCAAGCACGTTGATGTTGCCAATAAAGGTTGAAACATGAAAAAAGTAGAACTGTAATCTTAAATGTTTTTTCAGTCGCCTGCCACTCGCTCTGTTTTAGGGATGATTTTTTTTCTTTTTTTGGGTTGGTAATCTGTTTAATCTGAGGTCGGTGCTGAAATCTCTTCTTGTGGTTTAAAGGGACGGTGTTTGCGATGGAGGCCACATGGATTCAGTCTTAGATTTTCACTCCTGTTTTCATCTTTTGCTGCATCACTGAAACTTCATACATGGAAAAATGAGAAATAAACTGTTTGAAAGTTGTTACAGACGCCGTGAACGCTGTCTCTTCTGTAAATGTCCCAGGAGTTTTACTTCAGTGTGACACACACCATGTACTTTTACTGTAATAATATATAAAGAACTGAAAGTATATTATTGTGCCCTGAGAGCAGTAATATTTAAATTAGTTTCCTTTGGGGGCAACTTTTGCAAAATGACAGGAAGCGAGCGGCCACATACATGTTTCTAGGACTTAAGGACATTTCCAGGGTTTAAGGACGTTTCTAAGATTTTAAGAGTTTTTTAGGATTTTAGAATTCATCTAGGATTTTAGGACGTTTTCAAAGATTTTAGGACATTTCTAGGATTTAAGGACATTTAGAAGATTTTAAGACATCTCTAGGATTTTAGGATGTTTTTAAGATTCAAGGATGTTTGTCTGAGTTTAGGACATTTCTAGGATTTTGAGATATTTCAAGGATTTTAGAACATTTCTAGGATTTCATGATATTTTCAGGATTTTAGGATGTTTTAAAAGATTTTAGGACATTTCTAGGATTTAAGACATTTCTAGGATTTTGAGATGCTTCTAGAATTTTTGACATTTTGACGATATTAGGACATTTCTAGGATTTTAAGAGGTTTCAGGGATTTTAGAAGTTTCTAGGATTTCATGACATTTTTAGGATTTTAGGACATTAGGGTCTTATCCAGGACCTCTGTTGGGGGTGCAGGGGATCCTCCACTGGCTCTTTTTTTGATCGACAAGCTCTGTTTTATGCACTCAGGTAAATGTACTGCAAACATGTCTCAAATAATTTACTTAAAGACTCTGAGTGATTGACACTGGGATTTGCCAAAGTACTGTTCTTAAGTATAAATTTAAAGTACTTCACTCAAGTACTTTTTTCACACTGTTTAATAATGTTGCTGCACTATGTAAAGGGGGAAATGTCGTACTTTCAACTGATTTTTGGACCGCTTAGATCATTTTACAGGTAAAGATCTCAGCAGACAAACTATGAAAAAATGTATAAAAGCTGGTTAATTAAACTCCAACAGTTCATTAAATAGCATATAAAATAGTATAAAAGTAACAGGGGATAGTTTTATCATTTTTATTTTTTGACTACCTTTTACTGATCCTACTTATACCAGTAAAAGTACTACACTGAAAATGCTACATCCGAAAAAATACTTTCTCAGTGTAGTATTAGTACTTTCACTAAATTAAAGGATCTAAATGCTTCATTCAAACTGTGGACGCGCACATACTCCACCTGTAAAGTAAAAGTACACAACTTTTCTGCCTGCACGTTTACATGCACCGCTCTTTTCTGACCAGCAGGAGGCAGCGTGAGGCCACGTATAGACACACAGTATACGGCCAAAAGTATGTGGACAACTCTGTTAACCTTTAGGGACTGTTTGGTGCATTTTACGCGCTTTTCATTGCTTATTTTTGATCATTTTGGCTGTGTTCATGCATATGGCATACACTTTTACAAGATTTTTTATTTGAGTGTAATCAGTGAATTTGCAGCTCAGCTCCTACAATAAATCTAAAATACACTGTGGAAACTAAAAAGTTAAATTCAGACTGTTAAGACTGAAAAATAGCTGAAAAATGTTGAGAAAAATGTTCAGAAAACTATAGTTAGAGTCGTCATGATTTTGTATTTGCTAGAATTTTTAGGGCTTTTTGTAGGTCTTTTTTTTAGTTGGTTGTATGTTTTTTTCTTTATTTTGTATTCTCTTATTTTCCAGTGATTTTCTTGTAACTTTTTAATTATATATGTATGTACACATGTATGAGGTTTGTTCATGATTTTTGACGTCTTTCTGTGAGTTTTTTCTGGATTTTAATTTTATAATTATAATTATTAATTATAATAATTATAATAATAATTAATTGTAATAATTTTTTTTCATGATTTTTGATGACACACTATATCATAACGTTTTTTCAGCATTTAAACGACATATAATACCATGAGGTTTTTTTTTATGATTTTTGACTACACACTACACTACGATGTTTTGTTGTGATTTTTGGCTACATACTATATTATGAACTTTTTTGATGATTTCTGATGATTTTTGACAATTATGATATTATTATCATAGTATGATGATACTATACTATGATTTTTTTTAATGATTTTTGATGACATGTTATGCTAATGGCATTTTTTAGACAATTTGTTCACATTTCATGGGAGGAAGGCAATATGTTGCTCTTTGACTTTTTAACCATATTTTCAAAAGAAATAAACCAGTTTGCTCTGGTTTCAAAGGTTTTAATTGCTTGTGAAAGTCGTCTGAACGCTGCACAAGAAAACTGTCGATCCAGATTTCAAAGGGTTAAATAAAGTAAAGTTGTGATCTTAGAGTTATTTTGTCCACCTGATTCTGATTTTACGTTTAAGTCTTTTCACAAAATTATCTTTCCTTTTGAATAATTAAAAAAAAGAGTAAATTTTCACATTGAATCAATGTAAATGATTGATTTCCATTTTTACTTCTAATGTTTATTTGCTTTTTTGTGCCACATTTTTGTTTCACACGCTGAGTTTTAGCGTCAGATCACGTGATTGCAGAGCTCGGCGTGTTTCCTAATCGCGCGGCAGAAGAAGTCGGCCAGTTGTTGCCGTCACTGCCAATTAAAAGTCTCATTCATCCCCCCCCCGGACCCTCGAACACGCCGCCGTCCTCTCATGAAACCTGCTCATCTGTTTGTGATTTGCACTCCAGATTTATTTTCACACGAGCCGACATGAAAGTCTGCAGAGCCAGAGCTTCTAAAACGTCTCTAAATAATCTGCACCGTAATGACTAAAAAGCTGCAGAAACTCTGATCCGAAAAATGTGGATTTTCACACGGCAGCAAAAGAGTAAAAAGACAAATGTCGGCATCATGAATCAGCCTCACAGAAGACAACAATATATACATATATATACAGTATATTTCATACAGACGACAGATAGAGGGACGAGGAGAGCAAAAAAAACAAGAACACAAGGAAACAAAAGTGTCGATTAAGGAAGAACGGACTGTTTTGGTACCAAAACTATCAAAAACATCAAAACTATCAAAATGTCAGAATGTTTGGTCAGATTCATGGTGACTTTTTATCGGAGTGTCTCTGATTTAAATTAATGTTTTTTAAAAATGTAGGGACGGTTTGGGTGATAGAGGACAGTTTAGGTGATAGAGGACAGTTTGGGTGATGGAGGACAATTTGGGTGGTGGAGGACAGGTCGGGCGGAAGAGGACAGTTTGGTAGAGGACAGTTTGGTCAAGGACAGTTTTGGGCCATAGAGGACAGTTTGGGCAGTCAAGGACAGTTTGGTAGAGGACAGTTTGGGCCATAGAGGACAGTTTGGTCGAGGACAGTTTGGTAGAGGACAGTTTGGGCCATAGAGGACAGTTTGGGCGGTCAAGGACAGTTTGGGTGGTAGAGGACAGTTTGGGCAGAAGAGGATAGTTTGGGCCATAGAGGACAGTTTGGGCTATAGAGGACAGTTTGGTCGAGGACAGTTTGGGCCATAGAGGACAGTTTGGTCGAGGACAGTTTGGGCCATAGAGGACAGTTTGGTCGAGGACAGTTTGGGCCATAGAGGACAGTTTGGTCGAGGACAGTTTTGGGCCATAGAGGACAGTTTGGTCGAGGACAGTTTTGGGCCACAGAGGACAGTTTGGTCGAGGACAGTTTTGGGCCATAGAGGACAGTTTGGTCGAGGACAGTTTTGGGCCATAGAGGACAGTTTGGTCGAGGACAGTTTAGATGTAATTTTAACTAGTTTTTCCACAGTTTTTTCTCTTTTCCCTGGATATTTTTCTCTAGCTTTATAAAAATAATTTACTGGATTTCAAAGTTAATATTTAATATTTGAATATTTTTGGAATATTTCTTGTCAAAGTCGCTCATTGCCGTCTCATGTTTTTGAGAGAAGTCACAGAAATTTGCTCGGAGTTCAAAGGTTTGAAAAGTATAATCGCAGCACAGAAAAGTGATGTGGCTCCAGGTCTCAAAGGGTTAAATGGTGCCTGCTGTGCACTGTAAACGGCTCGGATTTAGCTCTGTGACTGGTGCCAGCGGGTTTCAGGGAGTCTTCGATGACCCTGTACTGGTTTGAGTCGCCGCTGTTTGCCGGTGACGTTAACGGATCGAGGACGTCAGAAAACGTCTTTAAAGAGAAACCCGTCCCGTCTCTTTATCAGCGCGGACGTCGTCTGTGAAAGCTGGACGGACACCAAGCTGTCCTCTCACCTGTCACTGTCCCCTGTGATTGGCCCGCGAATAATTAATGGAGCGGAGACAGGCGGGGGAGGGGAGGGGGGCGGGGTCATTCGGAGTTCAGACGGACTCTCAGGTAACTTCATTTCACCGGCAGGTAAGTGCCGACCGCAGACACACACACACACACACACACACACACACACACACACACACACACACACACACACGAGGGAGAGAGTGTGTGTGCATGTTTGTGTGCGTGCACGTGAGCATTTTTAACTCTTTCATGTCTGTATTTAACTGTATTTGTTTCATTGATGTTTCTGACTTAATTGTTTTATTAAATTTACGTTGTAATTCCACGTAATCTTGTTAATATTTACCTTTTTCTCTTCTTTCTATCATAACTGTTATTGTTTATAATCCTGATATTTTCTCTTTTTCTTCTTTTTTGTTTTTCTTCATAAAAAAAGGTAACTTTATTTATCAGAGGAGGCTGCGGACGTTTTAATTTAAAATAAATAGTTTACGTGTATTTTAACGCGTATTAGTCGCATTGACACAAAAATCTGACTTTTTCTAACACTGAGTAAACGTTCGGAGTTTAAGGATGTTTCGAAACACACAATTGCAGGAGATTTAGGGATTTCACCATTCCATGTACTTTATTCTAATTTTATTTTATTTTTACATTATTATGTCTTTATGTCTGTTTATGTGAAGCACGCGGTACATTTCATTTCTTTTTTTTTTGTAAATCACGTTGGGCTTAGTTTCTCGTATGAAAGCTGCTATACAAATAAAGTTCATTATTATTATTATTATTATTATTATTGCTATTATTATGATTATTTTGCAGTAAAAAATCTGCCACACTGCTGTTATGGCTGTAAAATTTATAATCTAGTACATTGTTTGCCTTTTTTTTCCTATGTAAGCGAGCCTCGGCTCACACTGGAAATAAGGAAATTGGCTGGATGACGAGAGACTTAACCTGAAAATGAGTTTAAAAAAGACTGAGGATTATAAGAAAAGAAATATGTGTGTGTGCAGCACGCGGTGCGTCTACACTTTGTCTTTCTTGTAAAACACGTTGGACTGTATGAAAGGTGCTATACAAATAAAGTTTATCATTACTATTATCATCTTTATTATTACTATTATTATTAATCATTATCATTGTTGTCATTATTATTATTATTATTAACATTATTATTGTTATTATTATTATACTATCATTATTAATAATAATTATTATCATTGTTGATAATATTATTATTATTATTGTTATTATATTATTATTATTATCATCATCATCATCATCATCATCATCATCATCATCATCATTATTATTATTATTATTATTATTATTATTATCATTATTATTATGAACTACAGTCATAATATCATCAAAAGATTCAGAGAACCGGCAGAAATCTGCACGTAAGAATCTGCGCTGAAGACCGACACTGAACGCCCGTGACCTTTGACCCCTCAGGCTGCACTGCACGAAAAACCAAAAACGAGTGTATAAAGAATAAAACTGCCGAACTCAAGAACTTCGGAAAACTATCGTAGGAAACGCGTCATCTGCAAATCAACAACATCCAGAAACCTGTCTGGACCCGAGCTCAGAGACCAACAGAGACCAACAGAGTCCAACGGAGACCAAAAGAGACCAACAGAGTCCAACAGCGACCAACAGAGACCAACAGAGTCCAACAGAGACCAACAGAGACCAACAGAGACCAACAGCGACCAACAGAGACCAACAGAGTCCAACAGCGACCAACAGAGACCAACAGAGTCAAACAGAGTTCAACAGAGTTCAACAGAGTCCAACAGCGACCAAAAGAGACCAACAGAGTCCAACAGCGACCAAAAGAGTCCAACAGAGTCCAACAGAGTTCAACAGAGACCAACAGAGTCCAACAGAGACCAACAGAGACCAACAGCGACCAAAAGAGACCAACAGAGTCCAACAGAGTCCAACAGAATCCAACAGCGACCAACAGAGTCCAACAGAGACCAACAGCGACCAAAAGAGACCAACAGAGACCAACAGAGACCAACAGAGACCAACAGAGACCAACAGCGACCCCAGACTGCTGACATTGTGAAATTCCCAAAATCTCACTGACTGTTGCTGAAAGACGAGATGATGTCACACAGAGGATTTTTAGGACATTTCTAGGATTTAAGGACATTTTTCGGATTTCATATTAGTCCGCACTTTCTTTGTAAACCTGCACTCACACGTTATTTATTGATTTATTTTAGGGATTTTTTGCTCATAATACAGGGACATGCTTCTCTTGGGGGCCACTTCAGCAGCAGCCCCACACATGCTTCTGAGATTTTCGGACGTCTCTGGAGTATTTCAGGACTGAAAGTTTCTGACATTTCAGAACATTTCCAGGATTTCATGCTTTCTTAGACTTTAGGACATTTCAAGGATTTTAAGGCATATCTTGGATTTTAGGATGCTTCTCGGATTTCAGGACTTTGCTATAATTTTAGGATGTTTTTGCATGATTTTAGGACATCAGGGTCTCAGCTGTGTCCTCTGTCGGGGGTGTGGGGGATCCTCCTCTGACTCGTTTTTTGATCAACAAGCTCTATGTTGATGCTGTTTTATGTCTCTGACACCTTATGGACACTAAAAGGACACTTCATTTTTATAGTGAATTAGAAAATGGTCTGGGGGCCAAATGTGGCCCCTGATAGAGGGCCGTGAGTTGGTTATCACGTGTTTACACAGTTAAAGTACAGCTGTAATTATAGTAAATCTGAACGTAACCTCTGATGTGTCACACTTTGCTCTGGCGGGACTTTTAATGCCAAAATGAGCGACTTTATAATCAAAAAGCTCGTTTTTGGCAAAGAGAGACTTCAGAGGACTTTCCTTTACAGGCGGAGTAAAGTGAATCCGGGGGTCCGTTTGGGACAAAGGCAGCGTGATTAAACCGAGGCAGATTACATCTGTGCGCCTGTGATTTGCTGCAGCGTGCTGGACTACAGTTACACACCTGTCTGCTGATAACGAGGCTCGGTTTACCTGCCGGGACCAAATATCTGCTCCATCAGACAGCTGCCAGACTGTTAATGAAGAGAGCTGACGAGCCGGGCGGCCCACCTGACCGCACAGGGACAGGTGACCCCCCCGGGCCCCGCCCCCGGCCCTGACCCCGCCCCCAGCTGATCTCCAGGTGACGCTGCTGCTGCCTCATAATCGATAAACTGACAGTTTCATCCATAAACTGTGATTTTAGTCCTGTTATCAAGAGGGAAAATGATCCTATGCTTATAGATTCCCTTTATTTTGTCGACAGCAATTTTATTTAATTTATTTAGGTCTAAGTATTTGAGTAAATGTGTTGCTTTATAACACATTTTGAAGGTTTTAAAATGTTTCCAGGATTTCAGGATGTTTCTCAAATTTTAGAATGTTTTTGACAAATTTGGGATGTTTCTAAGATTTTAGGACATTTCGGGGGGATCCTCCACTGGCACTTTTTGGATTATTAAAATTATTCTCAGGTTTTTAAATGCCGTCGCATCAGCACATTGCGTCTGTTTGATCATTTAAAACAAGACGGCAGGTCTGACGTGATCTCAGATCAAATCTGATCTCAGGCTCTTTACACATCCAATCACACAATAAAAAAAATACCCAAACCAGTGATGACATTAACAAGAAAAGATTTATTGATAAAACACCTTCAAATAAGTTAAAGTGCTTTACAGAAAATCGAGTGAAAAAACAGGAAAACTGAAAAGAAATTTAAAAAAAAAATCAATCAAAGTTATTTTGTTAACGGCAGATTCATTAATGTGCAAATAAGGAGTTTGATTCAAACTTTTGGGGGAAAAACTGACACGTTTGAGCATAAAATTATGAGCCAAAGCTGGCAAATTTGAACGTCAAGAGACTTCAGTTTGTAGTTGATTAAAAAAAGAAATATTTCAAGAGTCCTCAACTTTGACGCCTTTAACAAAAAAATATTTCATAACTGTTGTAGTTTAGTTCAACATTAGGAGGAATAATTCAACGTTCTGATAAATAAATATATTCACCTTTTTCCTGAGAAAGCTAAGACGATTTTTTGTCAGCAGCAAACTCAGAGAAGAACAACTGCAGCCGAAATCAGCAGAAAGCAAATCATCGTTTCATCCTCGATGAAGATGATTAAAGCTGTTAGACTGATGGGAGGATCTATCTACCGTTTCTAGCATTTTAAGACATTTCTTGGATTTCCTGACCAGTCTGAAATTTTAGGACATTACTAGGTTTTTCGTACGTTTCTAAGATTTTAGGACATTTCTTGGATACACTGACATTTTAGGATTTGAGGACGTTTCTAGGATTTAATGACATTGCTTTTAGAACATTTCAAGGATTTTGGGATATTTCAAGTTTTTTTTAAGGACATACGAGCTAAAAACTGAATATCAGTGGTTTATACTCTCTATACTCATAAAAGAATATTTTTATGTCATAAAAAGCCACACGGCTTAAAATGTTTTGAGGTTTTGATCTCGTTTTATGGTTCTTGTTTAATATAATTCACTGTTTTTACATCACTGAAGTTTTTTTAAAAAAACGTTAGTGTTAATCTACAAATAAAGAAAAGAAATCACAAAGCAGCTAAAACAAGTTAAAATGTGTGTGTGGTTGGAATTGGCCAATCACAGCAGATTAAGGGATTTAGAAGACGCAGGATACGACTTCATTTGATTAGAATTTCATTTTAAAATGTCCACAAAGTGTGAAAACATTGACCCACACAAGCTTTCCGAACCTCCGAGCAGAGGACGAGATCAGCTGCCACAACAGAGGTCAGTTATAGTTATGACAGGTTATGTCAGGTTATGACAGGTTATGACGTGTTATGACAGGTTATGACGTGTTATGACGTGTTATGACAGGTTATGACAGGTTATGTCACGGTTGTCGTTTACCCGGTGCTGCAGACGAGTGTGTTTTTATGCCACAAAGTGTCACATCTGAGAGAGGAATCAGAAATGTGCTCACAGACAGCAGAGCTGAACGGCAGGTTTCCTCCTCGTGCAGGTGAGGCGAGACAGGTTTGACGGTTTTTGTCTCCGTCAGGTCGGAGCTCGGAGGTTTTGTGCGGCCTGCAGTCGCTGTCGTCTTCTCTCCATCGCCTGCTGCTTCTTCAGCTCGATCTCTGCTGCCGAACATTTACCCACAACTGCAGAGAAAAACACACGAAACACAGTCAACTTCATCGACAAAAAAGAGGAATTCAAACATTTACGCACTGTTATTCCACAAGGATTATTCAACAATATCTAAAAAAATAAGTTTGTAAATGGCTCAAAATGCAGTAAGAACCTGCAGCTCTGCATCTAAAACAGCTGCTTTTTCTTCGTTTATCATTCATCGTGTCATTTTAAATCGATACGCCCCCAAAAAAGTTGCAAAGAATATCTTGGAGCGAAGTTTTATCAAAGAAAAGTTAACAGTTAGCGCTAATCTCAGTGGCAAACAACACCGTTCAGACACCAGAACAATGGCGACCATTTGGGGTTTTTTTTCTTCTCAATAACAAGTCAGCTGGTAAATATTACGACTGTTTAAAGAAGTAACTGACAAATAATAAACCACCTCAAACTGCACAGTCGGCTGGATTACACTATAGTATGCTTCTCTGTTTTTAACTGAAACTGGTCCCTTTTTAGAAACAAAGTCTGAAACTGAAAAGTTGCTGAATATTGTGACAAAGTTGGCAAACACTGAGACGCCTGATTTTTATTTTTATTTCACTGCCAGAAAAAAAATCTCTTCATAAAACTGTCTCTGCAAACAGCCGAAACAAATGAGACACAATGAAACTGGAGCAAAACAGAGGAAGTAGATACAAAACCGCACCGGACCAAGAAACGCTGCCGCTGGTGGGCGGCAGGGCCGGCTCTACCCAATTTGGTGCCCTAGGCGCCCTAACCCTAACCCGCACCTCCGCACCCAATAACGACACATCACGTGCTCACACATAATTTAGGAACATGTCACTGTTTATTTATTTGTAATGTTAATATATTTTTTTTTCTAGACAGAAAACACTAAGTGAGGGTGCCAGTGGGCATAGAAAATTATTATTTTATTATTATTTTCCCTCGAGGCCAAGGAGGACTGGCGGCGTGGCAGCGCCCATCCAGCAGATGGCGCCCAGGGCGACCGCCTATATCGCCTATGCCAAGAGCCGGCCCTGGTGGACGGCATAACGCAACTAGGCTGATTTCACGACGTAGGGCTGGGCGATATGGAAAAAAGTCTTACAACAGTAATTTTTTTCATATCAGTCGATATCGACAAATATCACAACATCAAATCTGTATTTCTGTCAAAATTAAAGGTTAAAGGGGGAGGCGGCTTCTTCTGTAGCTGACTGTGTTTAATAAGCAGATAATATTGTCGCATAGTATCGATCACAGGACCCTAAAACGTATCGAGGCAGACTTTGTGATATCGGTAAATATCGTATCATATCGGATCATAAGTATTGATATACAGGTACATCTCAAAAAATAAATAAATAAATTTACCTTTATACTTTACCATTTACCTTTTTGAATTAAATTCTGAAGAATAAACTTCTTCGCAGTATAACTCTCTGAGATGCACGTTTAAAGTCGTTTCACGGTGAAACCAGTGATTTACGCTCTCAGTGCTTACCGGTCGTTTAGGAACCGGTGCCAGTGTGGACGTGCTCTTACCTTTGGCGGTCGCCGTAGAAACTGGGTTGTTTGGCTTCTTGAAGGTGAACTGGCCTTTGTGGGGTTTAGTCTGCGGAGACGTCTGGACCCGGCTGCTCCCCTGTGCACACGTCCAACTGTTCGTGGATCCTGAAGTGTTTTTCACTTGTGCGTATGTGAAAGAATCCGTCCCCCGTACACCTGCGGGGACGCTCGAGATTAAACCGCCAGCTGGTCTACCTGGAGCGCAGGGCGTTTGAGTGTGTTTTTTCGGGAGGAAAGCTTCCTGATTGGCCGTCTGTTGTTGGTGTCCGTTGGACGGCTGCAGAGCCGCTCTCTGGTTTGTCTGTTTGGCGGGAACGTTCACGGCGCTCTGGATCTGGTTTTCCAGGTCGTCGCACATTTCACACAGAAGGTCGTCGTCAGCGGGGTCGTCCCAAACTGGGTCGGACAAGAAGAACGAGGACAGGTCTTCGTCCAGGAGGTCGGAGACAGCAGGCGTCTCTCTGTGGGAAGAAACCACTGTCGGAAAGCTTTGAGCAGAAGAGTTCGAAGTGGTCGTGTTGTGTTTGGCGACAGAATTGTTTTGATGAAACTGATGTTTTTGTGGCTCCGACGTCACAGTTTTATTTTGCTGATGTCCCACCTGGACTAAAACACCAGTACGGGACGAGAACTTGATCTGCTGAGTGTCTTTTTCTGCAGATTTTGAGCCGTAATCCTTCGGTTTAGTCCATGTGTCCGTCTGGATCCCTTTGACAGACAAATTAGGATTAGACTCCAGTTTGAAAGTTCGCCTCACGTTGTCCTTTTCCACTTTCGAAACACCGGATCGGACATTTGCAGGATGTTGGTATTTGACTTGGCTGGGTGGTTTCTGGGTTGAGCAGTGCTTTGGAGCGATAAAGTTCTGCGGATTTTGTGTCATCTCCAACACTAAAGAGTCGTTCAACAAGTCATCGTTTTCCCAGTCGTCCTCAAACTCGTCTTTTGGCGTGGAGACACCAGACGTGCAACCGTGCGAGGGAGCACACGGTTTCCCAGGAGCGTCTTTGGAAGCAGGTTTCACTCGTGACGGCTGAGCTGTGGACACCTGACTGAGACTCCCGCTCACATGCTGCGTCGGTCCGTCAAACAGGAAATCCAAATCGTCCTCCAAATATTGATCCTGGTGGAGCTTCACGTCGCTCCCAGCAGCCGCCGCCGCCGCCGTCGCCTTCAGAGCTGGGTGACTGTCTCCACAAGACGAGATGTCCAATATGTCCTCCGACAGGAGCTCGAGACTCTGCTGGTGCAGCTCCTCCACCTCTTCTTCATCCTGACGAAACATGTTGAAGTCAAACTGTTTGGCCAGCTTCAGCAGGTCGTCCACGCCGTTCGGCCTGCGGCAAAACAAAACCGTCAGTTTACTGTGACGACGGCGAGAAAGTCTGAATACACGTCAGGGACACAAACTTACCTAAACGCTCCAGTATGGAGGATTTAGGGGGATATATCATCAGAAATACACTTCCATTCAAAGATCTGGTTGATTTCAAATCATGACAGAGATAAAAATCATCTGCTACCTCATAAAAAGTTTTTAGAAATGAAAAAAGATGACGTGATCTGAGAGAAACGTGGACGTTCAAGAAACAGTTATTGAGGACTGAAGCTAAATATCACTGTATGACAGTCTAAGGGGTTAATTTATGGAACAGCTAAAAACATTTAAAACATTAAATAAATATAAACATAAAATATAATATATAAATAAAAACCCGAGGGACGGTTTCTCAGCATCACAGACTGATACCGGAGCAAACGCGGCTGTGCTTCCTCCGAACCCACCGTGGCGACTTCTTCTTGGGTTTGGGAACCTGGACGTCGGGCGTGCAGGGGATGGTGGCGCTGTCTCCGATCCACTGCTGCAGAGTCGGCTCCGCGGCCTTCGGTCTGCCGTGCTTCAGAGACACAAAACACGACAAAAATATGAATACGTGCCGTTTATTGGCTCTGCGTTCACGGATCTGAGCTGTGATTCGTTAACAGCAAAAAACAAAAAACTGTTTACAGAGAAGCTTGAAGAGCTAACTTTTCATAGATATGCTGATGACATGTAGATTTATATTTCCTGACGATGACGGCGCCATCGTGTTCCCTGACTACTAAAATCAGGGTTCACACACATTTTTTACACAATAAGAAAAACTAATCTAATTAATTACATTCTCTGTGATTAATTCATCAAAATTTACACTTTATTTTGACAGCCCTAATTTTTACCAATACATTTCCAGGCAAATTTGAAAGTCAATTTATTCTCTGAAATGACCACCAATACTACAAATCAATAATTACATATTATTTTACAAAGTAATGAAATCAGAACAAGACCAAAGTCAATATTTAAATATAATTTAGGGACTGTTTATTGAGGAGAGGAGGTGAAGCAAAAAAGGGGGAGACATGTCAAATTATTTTTTAAAGCACCGGGCAGGAACTGTTTTTTATTTTGGCTTTAGGGGCGGGGCATGCAACTTTAAATTACTGTGTTTTGTTATTATTTTACTGCTATTTTTTTCTTTTCTTTTTTTTTGGTAAATATGCCTTTGAAAGCATGTTTTCTTCAAATAATTTGGGCCTTTTTTCTATTTATTATATTTATTTATTTTTAATCCTGAAAGAGGTTATGGCGATTTTTTTTTTCTTTAAAAATGTTGGCAATTTCTTTTTTTTTAATTAAAATTGTTTGGTGGAGAAAGCATGCCTGCAGGTTCACCACCAAAAAAGACACAATTTATCACAGCCAGAAACTGTAAAAACAGAAACAAATAAAGATTTTCACATTTGCACAGTTCTTGATCACATCATGTGATTTTATACCGGTTTGTGAAACAAAAATCTTTGTTGCTTTTGTGTTAAATTTTTATTGTGAAGCACCTTCAGCTGCATCGCTTATAAGAAAAGAACCCTAGAAATGATTTTTTTCTATTATTATCATTATTATTACTCCCTCTACTACTACAGCCATAATCCTTATTAATATTATTTAGTTATTTATTTATTTTTAAGAGGTTTTAAGTTTGGGAGGCAGCTGTGTTACTGACCTTCGGAGCGATCCTGCTCACGATCTCGGAGATGTTGACGACTCCAGCAGGCTGCTTCTTGCCTCTTTTACCTGAAAAAAAAAAAAAGCCCAGAATCACCACCGAGAAAAGTCATCAAAATCTTGTTTTGGATTGATTTTCTGTTAATCAGCTGCTTTATTAACCCTTTAAAAACTGAGCAAATCGGCTTGATCCTTTTCACAAACACTGGAAGAAGATAATACGCAACAATAGAAGAAATTACCCAAAAATTAGTGCGGTTCGAGAAAATTAGTCAATAAATAAATAAATGAATAAATAACCTGTCAAAGTTAATTTTTAAAAAATCTGTAAAATAATTGTAAATATTTAATCGTTATAAGTAGCATGAAAATATTTCCCCCACCTTTTTTCTTATTTACCTAGAATATTTCCCCCAGGTTTTTAAAAATAATTTAAAATACATTTGTTGCAATTTGGGGAACATTTCTCACCAGGCTGTTTTATTCCTTTTTCATATTTTTTAAAACAGAAATTTTCTCAAGTTTCAAAGATTTAAATACTCGTGAAAGCATCACAAAAACATAAGTGAACTTTATTTAAACACGTGGAAGCGTGACGTTTACCGAGTCTGCGGGGCGACGGGGAGGTGGCGTCCCAGATGATGTCCTGCTGTAAGTCGGAGTCGTTGTGGGGAGACTCTCCGCTGAAACCACCGCCTGATCTGGGTCTGGGGATCCTGGTCGGGGTCTTAAAATCTGGAGGAGGAAAAACAAAATGAGCTGATTCAGAATCTCACGAACACTGACAGCTGACAGCGTCTGTGTGACGTCAGTTAACTCTCTGAAAATATCTTTTTCTGCCCGCAGGAGGTCAGAGGTCAGCGTCTGTGTCTTGCTCATGGACACTCTGGTTGGCAGATACTGTTTGTTTTTCAGTATTAATTTTGTGAATCTAAAATGACGTACATGTTAGGTTTTGCCAATGACAGACACAAGTACTGTTATTTTTTTAGCCTTATTTTTATAAATAACGTCATTTTTTGAAAAACTTACTTTATTTTCCATCTTGTGTTATTTATTCTGTGCATTCAATTTTTATCCTTATTTTATCTGACTTTTACTTGTATTATAAAGCGGGTTTTATCCATGGGAAGATGCATTTTATGTATTATATTCTGATGTTATTTTATTTGTACATGCTGATTTTATTATGTCTTTATGTCTTTTGATGTGAAGCACTTGGTACATTCAATTTATTTTCTTTTTCTGTAAAGCACGCTGGGCTTAGTTTCTCATATGAAAGGTGCTATACAAATAAAGTTTATTATTATTATTATTGCTATTATTATGATTATTTTGCAGTAAAAAAAATCTGCCACACTGCTGTTATGGCTGTAAAATTTACAATCTAATACACCGTTTGCCTTTTTTTCCTACAACGTATTTAACCAAAACGAGCCTTGGATGGCAACCTTTCAAAAGCTGAGCAAATTGGCTGGATAGCAAGAGACTTAACCTAAAAATTAGTTTTAAAAAGACTGAGGATTATAATAAAATAAATATATAAAAACAATATATGGAGATTGGCCCAAAACTTTAATTATAATTACAGTATTTTTTTTAAATCTAAAATTATTACACAAAAAGCAAGCACTTATTTTGTTTGTTTCTGGTTGTTGTTGTTTATTTTATATTGTGTTGCTTATTTTTGGTAAATTCTTTATAATTCTTTTTTTTTTTTTTTTTTTTTTTTTGTAAAATTTACTAACTTTTGAGCCATGTCTTGTTTAGTTGCTTATGGCCTTCTCCCATTGTTTTTGAAAGAAATTAAAGCAGTTTGCTCAGGTTTTAAAGGGTTAACTACCAATAATCTGTGTATCAGCTCTGAAAACATCTGTCGACCATTACAGTTTACTTAAGTCTAAAGTTTACTGTCATAACAGCAATGTGGCAATTTTTGTGTATGCCGAATAAAAGACTGACAACTGTGGTTTGTAAAAAATATGCTTAGTCATGTTTTGTGACATAAAATGTTACTTAAATTTACGAGCAAAGCTAAAATTGCGGAAAGTGTAAAGGTGGTTTGGTGCGCGCAGCGCGGAGCGGGACGGTGTCGGGGCTCGTACCCGCCACAGCAGCAGACAAAAGCGGCAGAAACAAATACAGACACGACAAATGAAACCGAACCGACATAAAAACAGTTACTGACCGGGATGCTGGCTCTCCGGCGGCTCCACCTCGGCGGCTGTCTGTGTCTGCTGGGTCGGCCTGAAACTCCTCCTCAGCCGGTTCGGTTTGGACGGAGCCGCCTGCTGCAGCGCGGAGCCTGACAGACCGCGCGGAGGGTCAGCCTTCCCCCAGCAAACGTTCATCGTTACCGGACGATCTGCTGACGGTTTTCCGGCCGTCAGTTTACCGTAAATCCCGAACTGCAGTTTGTTATTTCCAGTTTATTTCGGTGAAAATTCGGCCTGTTGACGGATTTTTTGAACCTCCCGCCATCTTGTGATTCCGGGGTCTCGCGCAGGCGCGTTCGCGAGCAACCAAGCTGCGCAGATATTTGCGCAGTGGGTCTTAGATCCATGACAGCAACAACGAAAGAAATTACCCCAAATAATAATAATAATAATAATAATAATAATAATAATAATAATAATAATAATAATAATAATAATAATAATAATAATAATAATAATAATAATAATAATACACAAGAAAAAAAGAAAAAACTTCAAGAAAATTACCTGCACATTCTTCAAAAATCCACAGAAACAAACAAACCCCCCAAAAAAGAGTGAAAGTAGAACAAACAAGGCAAATTATACGTGGAAATAGTGCTTAAAAACGTATAATTTCATAACATAACTTTATATAGGCTTATGTAACTGGCAATATGTAGCAGTAGCCAGCAGCTGCAGACAGCAGCAGCAGGCAGCAGCAGACATCAGCAGCAGAAGACAGCAGCAGCAGCAGTTGCAGACAGCTGCAAACAGCAGCAGCAGGAAGCTGCAGACAGCAGCAGCAGACAGCAGCAGGGAGCAGCAGGGAGCTGCAGACAGCTGCAGACAGCAGCAGCAGACAGCTGCAGACAGCAGCAGGGTTTGTTTGTGAAGCTGTCAGCAGCAGCTCTCCTCCTAAAATGCTTCCCCAAAGTAATAATTAGCTCTTCACATCCCGCTGCGCTCACACACTTGGTGATGTCAGCACGCTCCTGAAGACAAACTTCAAAATAAGACAAACGCTGAAAAACAAACATGCAAAGTGATTCAGTGAGTTATAACTGACTGTGGAAGAGACTGAAGTCCAGCGTTTTCTTAATTTATTATTATTATTATTGCATTCAGTGAACAGTTTAACACAAAATGTACTGATGTTATATGTTAAATCTAAATGTTAAGAAGTTTAAGTTACATTTACATTTAACATTTAGATATAATTTTAGACATTTTTATTTGTCATTATCTTGAACATTTTTTTATGAAAGAATAAGTTTGACAAAGTTTGCAAATATTACTCTTAATGTGATTAAAAATGACATTGAAAAATTCACACATCTTTATCATCATGGTTTTTTTTTAGAGTTAAACGTGAAGAAATTTTAATAAATGTTGTTATTTTCAGAGTGAACATCCAGCCAGCAGGGAACGTTCCCACAACACTGACTAACATTACCTACAAGCTGCAATAAAGTTTTAAATAAAACATTTTAATCTAACGTTCAAAAAACCTTTTAAGGATATTTATCACTTAAAATAATGTTCCTGTGAGGTTAAGACGTAACATTTGAATGCAACACTCTGAGGAAAGATCAGAGAATACTCTTTTATAAAACGTTCCCACAATGTTACATGAGAACAAAGGAAGAACCTTTTAAAAGCAACATTCAGAGAGTGTAACTGAGGACTGAGATTACAGAGCGTTTTTTCTATGAAAATTTAGGTTTATAGAGACTGTTGCGCAAAGTTTAAGAGAAACATTCTGGGAACATACAGAAAACGTTACTAAAACATTCACAATGTTCTCAGAATGTTTTGGGAACCAAAAATTTTCAGCTTAACAGCCTGCACCTCGTATTGGACGGAGCTTTGAAATCAGAGTTTTGGACGTGTTTTTAAGGAAAACAGTGACGCCGACAGGAAATAAAAACCTTTCAAAATCAACCTACGCGTTTTTTAATAACGTCTGTATAACGAGGAGAAATGTGAAACCCAAATCTCCTTTTGGACCATTTCAGTTTTGATTCCTTCATGATGAAGACACACGTTTAAATTCAGAAAACAATCTGTCCTCCATTTACTGTCCTCCAGAAGAGCACGGCTCTGTTTCCAGCTGGACGGCTGTGTGGACTCCAGGTGAAATCTGAGCGATTCATCGCCGTCCCGTCGGCCGACGTCCCGGCCCTCCGCCTGGCTCGCGGCCAAACACAGATTCGCGCCATATTTCATGGCCTGTGCGTCCGAACAGAAAACCCTGCTGCTCTAAAGAAAACAGCAGTTTCGATGCGCTGAGGAAGGAATCTGCGGCCGAGCTGTCAGGAAGGAAAGAGGCAGATACCTGCTTTTCACATTACAGCGGCAGCCGGCTAAATGGCTCTTTTTCCCCCGGTGGACGTCGTCCGTCTTTGAAATGGGATCCGGGACGCCGGCGGAGGCTCGTTAGAAAAAGGTCTGGGCGCTTTCAGGCCGGCGGATCAGAGAGCAGCGTCAGATATGCTGCTCTCTAATCTCATCAATCTATCACTGTCTGCTTAGAAGTGCCAGACAGCCTCCGGGGTGCAAACTGCAGGCCGACTCTCATCTGTGAGCCGCTGAAATCAAAAACCCCGTTTAGGAGTGGGAGCAGCTCCTGGAGGGGGTCTGTAACTGAGTACATTTACCCAAATACTGCACCCAAGTACAGCCTGAGGCAGCCTGCTTGTACTTTACTTTCTGATTTAGGCCATTTGATCGCTTTTTATTTATTTCTAATTTTGTTTATTTTATTTCCTTTTATTTCTGGTTTTATTGCGTCTGTTGTTGTTTTTGATCTATTTCTTTGTATTATTTTATATTGACATTTTACGTCTTGCATCTCGCATTATTTATCGTCTGTTTTCGGTTTTATCCAAACTCGACCCGAGTTTCTTCTCGCTTGTGTTCAGTCAGACTGTTTGGCTTTCTGTTGTCGTTTCGCCATTTCTGCTTTGCTTCGTTTGTCAAAGCACTTTGTAAACTCAGCTTTAAAGGTGCTTTATAAATAAAGTTATTATTATGAATATGTATATATATTTAGTATATTTAGAATATTTAGTTTATATCTATTTTAATGAGACAGACATGCAGAGGGCACACACAAGCTTTAGTTGTTTAGTATCCTTGTGGTGTTTTTGTATGTGTGTGTGTGTGTGTGTGTGTGTGTGTGTGTGTGTTTTTGTAAGTTATTTTGAGCCTTATTTTGAGTTGTTTCTCTTGGTGTCTGTCATTTCGTGCCTCTTTGTGGTCATTTTGTGTCTCTTTTAAGTTATTTTAAACCTCATTTTAAGCTGTTTCTGTTTGTGACTCTTTGTGATCATGTTGTGTCTCTTTGTAGTCTTGTTTATCTTGTTGTGGTCATTTTGTGTCTCTTTGTAATCATTGTGTGTCTTTTTGTGGTTGTTGTGACCCTGATCGTAGTGGGTTTTTTTTGTCTCTTGCAGGTCTAACCCGTTCTCGTACTAGTATTTGTCCAAGAAATATCCTGAAACCCTGGAACTGTCCTTAAATCCACAAAATATCCTAAAAGCTGAGACATGTCCTTAAATCCAAGAAATGTCCTAAAATCCAAGAAGCATCTTAAAATCCTAAAAACATGCTGGACTCCACAAGTGCTTCACACTGTGAATAGTTTTTGTACTTTTAGTCTCCATAAGGTGTCAGAGACATAAAACAGCATCAAAATAGAGCTTGTTGACCAAAAGAAGAGCCAGAGGAGGATCCCCCACACCCCCGACAGAGGTCCTAACTAAGACCCTGATGTCCTGAAATCTAAGAAATGGCCTGAAATCCTTGAAATGCCCTAAAATCCGAGGAACATCCTAAATTCCGAGAAATCTTCTAAAATCCAAGACACCTCCTGTACCAGGATATGTCTTTAAATCCTAAAAACATCCTATTTCCTGGAAACATGCAAAAACCACAGAAATGTCCTAAGATACTAGTAAGGTATTTAAATCCTTAAAATGTCCTAAAATCCTAGAAATGTCTTGAAGTCCTAGAAATGTCCTAAAATCCGAGGAACGCCCTAAAATCCTAGAAACATTCATAAATTTAAGAAAAGTCCAAAAGTCCGAAAAATGTCTTAAAATCTAAGAAACATCCTGAAATCCTCCAAAAAAGCCTCCAAAAATCTTAAAACCATTTTAAAATCCAAGATATGTCCTGTAATCCCAGAAATACCCTTAACTCCCCGAAACGTCCTAAAATCCAGAATAATCAAGAATCGTCCTAAAATTTAAAAATGTCTACATAGAAATAGTTAAGTCTCTTATGTGCTAAAATCTTGGAAATGTCCAAGAGTTCCACAAGTTTACTGGAAATGCAATATTTCCGCTGCTGATTGTCGTCAGATGTCAAACTCGCAGCGTCTTTGATCTAAAACCACGAACTTCTGCGGTAAAGGATTAAAAAAACACCCATAAAATGAGACAAACAAAGGCAGCGCAGGCTGCAGAAATGGATCCTCGCTGTTGCACTTTTCTAACATCCAGCAGATCTTTCAGGTGCACATAAACACGGCTGCTTTCATTTACTGGCCTTTTACTGCTCTCGCGGGGCGTCTGTGGATGTTTCGGGGCAGGTTGTGGGTCGGTTTTTGTATCATCGCTCCGCCTGACACTCCTGGTGTAACAGCTCACTTTGCAGCAGTTTTTTTCCTTTTGTTTAATCTCCTTTTTGATGCCTCTCCTCATTCAGGATTTTTTGTAGACGCAGAGTTTCGCAGCTCTGCAGACTTGACGAGCGTCCAAAAACTCAGCCTGTGAAGAAAAGTCACATAAAGGATCAGTGAGGAAGATTAAGGGAGATTTAGTGGCATGTTACAGTTCAATAATTACACTTTTCAGGTGATTATACACTAAAGGAAAATGCGTACTATGTCACTGATTCTTCAGGATTTGGATTAAATAGTTTTAAATAATAACAAATCCTAAATTATGTGATTATAGAACAAGTTCTTGGCTCTCAAACAGTGTAGTGATGCAGCCTCCTCCTTTTGTAATTTTTTCATAAAATACCGTCAGACACCATCTAATATGGATTTAAAGCTTTCAGATCATTGTGTCAGACACCGCAGGTGCACATATATGCTGTTAAATGCTGAATATTCACTTTCAGGCATTTTATTATTATTTCATGTGTACTCCTTTAAAAACTTTTACATAATCAAACTTTCATCTTTAGCTTTAAATAGACAAAGTAAAGATTTTGGACATTAAAAAAAACACATTTTCTATTTTTAAAAAGACAATTACTTTAATTTCTTAACTGCATTAAAGAAATCATAAGCATATTTATTTAAAACAAATAAAGCTCCATCTGACTGCGGTGACTTAGACTATATAATATATTATTATATTATATTATATTATATATAGACATTATCATATATTATATTATTATATTAGACCATATCATATATTTTATTCTATTATATTACATTATATTATATATAGACCTTATAATATATTACATTCAATTTCTGTCAATAAGTTAACTTTTCACTGCATACTTTTACTGTGTGGTATTAGTACTTTTACTCTAGTAAAGCATCTGAATACTTCTTCCACCACTGTCTCTATCTGATGCGTGCAGTCGTAAAAACAGCTTTTCCTAAGAGGCTTCATCTCATTAAGAACACCAACCTAATCACCTCCATTAAGCTGATTGACTGAGAAGCTCTTTGTTTCTGTAGCTGCTAATAAACTGTTTCGCCTCAGCACCTGTTTGTCCCTGAAAGAACAGATCACCTGTGAGCTGTGAGCATCTCACAGTCAGGGATTTTTAATGTGCGTTATGTCTGAAACATAGCCTGTAAACAAAGGTGGACGACGTGACAGCTCCCCCAGAGTGTAACTCTTCAGTGTGTGTCGCCCCCTGGTGTCTGCCTGCAATATAGGTCATAAAGCCCGCCCCTCCATGTTAGTGAAAACTAAAAACTCAAAGTACTCGCCAAATAAATTTTTCCCAAAGTTGGTTTCTGTCACCGAAGGTCGTTCTCGTCACCCTGATGTTTGTTCAAGTGTTTGTTCTTATGAAAAGTTCAGTTTTAATGAGTTATTAAATTATACAAAAAGAGGCTTTTCCACCGTGATTCAGAGCCGTGACGGTCACTCCGTGCGCTCAAATTCAACGGAGCTGCTCACGATTGGTCGGACGGGTGTTTCAGCGGGAACTCTCCCACCGCAGATATCGCTACTGTGCACATGCAGGGCTGTCAGCACTCGTATCTCTGATATTTTATCCTCACTTCAGCACAGCGGGGGAAAGTCAAGCCCTCGGGAAGTGCTCCAGGCTTTGATGCAAATCTTACATAGTGGCTGAAAGTGGAATTACACCGTCTGAGTCCATCACGCGATGCACACTCACCCAGAAAGACTTTTCCCCATTGACTTACATCGAGAAAAAGACGTCTGTAAATCAGTGAATAATGTTTTGTGAGCGTCAAACCCCCCGAAAAACAACTCCTGTCACTATCTAGATGTAAACCATCAGATTTTTTAGACGCGAGGAAGTCAGTCGCTCTGCTACACTGCTCTGTGGGCCAGTAGATCCGGGTATCCGGGTATATGAGCAGGTGCGTCCCACAAACATCTGACTTTCGTGCAGTTTAGAGTTTGCGTCCTGTGTCGAGTGTGTTTTTTTTCACACCTCATCATGTGCCTCTGTTGACTAAATCTGACCGTCTGTTGTTGTGTTACCTGATCCATCCTGACAGTCGACGCTGGCGTGCAAATACAAGGACCGTGCTGCTTATTGCATGCTGGGACGTCACAGAAACGAGCTGCCTCATCTCAAGATGTGCATGTGTTGAGGTCACCGTGTGCGTAAACAGCTGACGGACTCCTAAAACGTCACAGGTAGACCCGGAGGTCACTGACAGAGCTGCACCATGTGATGAGTTCAGCGCGAGAACGTGTCGGTCTGTAGTTTCACAATCATGGAAAATAATATCTGCTTTGTTGCGTTTCTGCATATTTTTCCTTGAATAGAGTTATAAAAAGAGTTCAAAGACGTGGACAGGATGGGACGTCTGATTTAAAACAGTGCAGATGTGGCTCAGTTACAAGAGGACGAGGGTTGAGGGGGAGGACGGTATTTTTGGCTCGTATGAGGCAGAGGAAAGTAAAGCTGGACGAGGTCTGCAGACGTGACGTCATGCTTCCCGTGTCTTCCCTCTGAGCTGCAGTCGGTGAGCAGATGGAGGACAAGCTCGAGAAGAATTCCCATCGACGAGAGTCCAGAGTACACAGTTTACAGCTCGCCGCACTTCAAGTCTAATGTTCCTCCGGCCTCCCTTCACATTTCCACTTCAACACCCACTTTAATGCGTGCAAACGACTCCAGTTACTGTTTCATTACCGGCCTATAAACTCTACGATAAGTGGCTCCGTCACATCCATCTGAAAGCCGTCCAACACGGCGGCCACAAAGTGCCCGCCTCAGTGTGCGGCGTGCGTGTGTTTGGGCTGAACTTAATGCTGCATTTATTGCCACTGACTGGTCCTTTGTAATCCATGTCAGATGGTGTCCCAGCTTTGTGTTTCTGTGAGGAGAGCGGAGACATGCAGACTGTCTGAGGGGCCGCGGAGGAAAAGCAGCAGCAAGTTTAAAGGGACACTTCACCCCGAAAAATCAAAAATACATATTTTTCCTCATGCATCTAGTGCACGTTATCACTCACGATCAGTGATACTTAACTGATGCCAACGGGCAAAATCTGGTCCCATACTGGGCGCCAACCATTTATTTAATTCACAGCAAAAAAATGTTTTTGTCCTTTTAGTCTCCAAAAGGTGTCAGAGACAGAAAACAGCATCAAAATAGAGCTTGTTGATCAAAAAAAGAGCCAGAGGAGGATCCCCCACACCCCCGACAGAGGACACAGCTGAGACACTGATGTCCTGAAATCTAAGAAATGGCCTGAAATCCCTGAAATGTCCTAAAATCCGAGGAACTCCCCAAAATGTTAGAAATGTCCTAAAATCTGAGAAACATCCTAAAATCCTAGAAATCTTCTAAAATCCAAGAAACCTCCTAAGTACCAGACTATGTCTTTATATCCTAGAAACCTATCCTACCTAATCCTATTTCCTGGAAATGTGCAAAAATCACAGAAATGTCCCAAAGTTGCAGAAATGTCCTAAAATCGCAGAAATGTCTTTAAATCCTTAAAATGTCCTAAAATCCTAGAAACATCCCAAAAGCCTTGAAATTTCCATAAACCCATAAATGTGCTAACATCCTTGAATCATCCTAAAATCACTGAAACGTCCTAAAATTGGAAAAATGTCCGAAAATTGGTGAAATGTCCTAAAATACTAGAAATGTCTTTAAATCCTTAAAATGTCCTAAAATCCTAGAAATATCTTAAAGTCCTAGACATGTCCTAAAATCTGAGGAATGTACTAAAATCCTAGAAACCTCCTAAGTACCAGGATATGTCTTTAAATCCTAAAAACATCCTATTTCCCGAAAACGTGCAAAAATCACAGAAATGTCCTAAAATACTAGAAATATCTTAAAGTCCTAGACATGTCCTAAAATCCAAGGAACGTCGTAAAATCCTAGAAACATCCTAAAATGACCTGAAATCCCAGAAACACGTATGGGGCCACTGTGACTGGCCCCTGTCCTCCTGACATTTTGCAAAAGTGGCCCCCAGTCAGAGCTGAGGATGCTGTGAGATTTAACAGAATCTGAGAGGATCCTGAAAGCAGAACATTTTTAAGAGCTAATTGTGGCGACTGAAGCATTCGAACATTTATCAGGCTGATCTGTTTTCTCTCTAAATCGAAGACGCCCGCAGGAACGCGTCCACTGTGGCTGAGCTGTCAGCACGCCGGGCCGATGGCAGACTGCACGTCAGTACTCTGAACATGCAGTGAAGCCTCCAAAATCTGCAGTCCCCCAGGATGACGATACTTTTGGCCCGTGTCAGCTCAGGCCAGGACGTTTTACGCTGCTGCTCTCGTTCTCTCCTCCACGGACCAAATCCCCTCGCCGCTCCTACAGCGAGGATCGTTTGGATTTATGGACGAGCTTTACGGGACTGTTGGGAGCCGGCGTGCGATCGCTGCGCTGCAGTGAAACCTCATCGTCCTCTGCTCCCTGCACCAATATGGACTTCATCCTGACCCGAGTCGACACATTCAAACCAGTTCAGGAGATTTCTGTTGCATCAGAAAACTGGACGACTCGGGATCCTCCAGCTGTGCTCTTTACAGACAAACTGGTGTAAGAGCGTCAGAGGTGGAGCAGCGCGATTATGTGGGGCCACGGGGGGAGGTAAAAAGTTCATGGAAATTAACTTGTTGGACTCTGAAGGACCGAAAGGGTCATTCTCAGCTTGGTTTGAATTTATTTACAGTTTCATTAAAAAGATTCACACATTTTGTTGTTTGAGTAATATTAACAATGCAGGACTTTTACTTATCACAGAGTTTTCACAGTTTTCACAAATGATTCACACTGGGAATAGTTTTTGTACTTTAAGCTTACATAAGGTGCAAGAGTGCACAAAACACAACAAAATAGAGGTCCTAGCTAAGTCCTTAATGTCCTAAAAATCCTAGAAATGTCCTAAAAGCCAAGAAACATCCTCAAATCCTAGAAAGCTCCTAAAAGTCAATAAACGTCGTTGAACAGTCGAAGAAACGTAAAAGCAGAAAACCTGATCTGAATATTTCCTGCATCACTGCAGATGAATAAAATTGAATACACCAAATGAATAGTTCACCCAAAAAAAAGAAAATTGATGCTGGTGGAAAGTCGGATGAAGTTTTATTGTCCATGAAACACTGCTAGAGGTTCATGGCTTTGCACTCATTTCCCAAACAACTGATGCAAATGGTGACCAGGACTCAAACGTTAAAGCCAAAGTAATCCAACTGTCCTGAAGCCCCGACGTGCCAAGTTGTTTTGAAAAACGTCACTGGCGTCATGTTTTTAGCCTTCTTGTAGCCTGTAGCTCTGAGTGTTGGAGCCACACTCATCTACTGAGACCAATGAGAGCTCGCCCGTGTTCACACACACACACACACACACACACACACACACACACACACACACACACACACACACACACACACACACACACACACACACACACACACACACACACACACGAGTCCCTTTGTTGGATTTAACCCTTTGAAACCTGGATTGACATCAGTTTCCTTGTGCTGTGTTCAGACACCTTCCTCAAGCTGTGTGAACCTTTAAAAGCTGAACAAATTATTTATATATTTTGACAAAAAAAAGCAATGAACAACTTGACAAGACATATCTCACAAATTTTCAAGAAATTAGTAAAAGGTGACAATAAAATTCCTAAAAATTAGTTTTATCAGAAAAATATGCAAAAAAGGGAAAATTATCCATAGAGCTACAACTAAAATTATAATTATTCTACATTTAAATATCTGTAAGAGGAAAAAATATGATACATTTTTATTTTCAGAACCCTCTTTGGTAATTTTCTTGTTTGTTTTCAGTTTTTCAGTTCAGTCTTTGCACATTTCTTTTTTTTTGAGAGAGAAATCAAACCACTCTGCTCGGGTTTCAAAGGGTTAATGAAGTCAGACCAAACAAAATGTCCTCATCTCAAAGTACAAACACAGTGAACGTTTTGTGCTTTTTGGGAGTCGAGGAGGGTGAACATGACCTTGTTTGATGACATCATGTTAGCAGCGTGTGTGTGTGTGTGTGTGTGTGTGTGTGTGTGTGTGTGTGTGTGTGTGTGTGTGTGTGTGTGTGTGTGCGCGGTGGCTGACCTCCTCTGTTTTCGGTAAACCTTCCTCTCTGCGTGTCGATCCATCACGGCAGCAGAGCGTGCAGAAACAGGAGCTCACATAAACACTGAGAGGACTCTGCTGTTTGTTCTTTCGTCAACAGAAAACGAACGTCTGAATCACAGCAGGCCTCGTGCAGCAGCCTTCGCCAAACTTCTTATTTCTCTCTTAGTTTTCTGGAAAGAGAAAATATCTCCAGATGCATAAAAACATTCTTAACCATCCAAATGTGCTCTTACCAAGATGTGCTCAGTGATGAATGCCAGCGATCGTAAGTCACCTGTGAGCAGGTAACGCCTCCGAAACACTGAATGAGGGCAGGCTTTGTGCCGTGTGCAAAGACGGTAGTCGTAAAGTTTTTGAGTTCTTCTTCCAGCGCTGCTTAATTCTCAGACGGCGTCACACTTCCTCAGCTTTGCGTCTTGATGCTTATTGAAAAATAGCCAGTTTAAGCCCCGCCCCCTGCTAACGAGCTAAACTAATCGATGTGAGTCTGATGGTGACGGAGTGAGCTGCAGGCGAACATTCACGCTCTCATTAACCTGATTAACCCTTTGAAACCTGAGCAAATCGGCTTGATTTCGTTCAAACACAGAAGGCAATGAGCAACTTAAGAAAAAATGACCCAAAAATTAGCAAGAAATGAGAAGAAGAAAAGTAGATTTTAGGAGGTTGATAGGATTTTAGGGCATTTCTAGAATTTTAGGACATTTGTCAGATTTTGGTATATTTCTTGGATTTTTGGATGTTTCTCTGATTTTAGGATGTTTGACCCAAAAATGACCAAGAATTTTGTAAAATAAGTAAGAGAACAAAAATAAAATGTTTTTTTCTGTAATCCAGTTCTCAATATATACCTTGAATAAGTTCAAGTATAGTTTTCTTGAAATTTGTCCCAAGTCTTCTGATTTTTTTTTTTTTATTCTTTGCTAAGTTTGGGTTATTTTCTTGTCATGTTTTATTTTATTTTATTTTATTTTATTTTATTTTATTTTATTTTATTTTATTTTATTGCCTTTTTTTCATGATTTTTTTTCAAAAATCTCAAAGGTTTAAATACTTGCAAAAGGCATCTGAACGCTGTGCAAGAAAACCAGTCAGTCCAGGTTTTAAAGGGTTAATAATCTCTCCCTCACAGATTAGATGTCACTGAGAGTCGTTAGTTCGTCCTCTGAGCAGGAGAAATGAATCTGACCTGAGCGCCGCAGACGGGAAACACATGAAGAATCGTTGGTGAAATGGATGGAGACTTTCTCAGTGTTTTTACTGAGACTTCATCAGTTTGATGGCGGCGTCCATCTGACTGCTGTTTTTAACCCTTTAACACCTGGATCAACACCAGTTTTCTGGTGCTGAATTCAGAGGCCTTCGCTTGCATTTAAACCTCTGAAAGTTCGCTAAATTAGTTTGATTTGCCTCAAAAACAAAATGAGGAACTTGACAAGAAATGTCCCACAAACCAGAAAAATATAGTAAAAACTGACAAGAAAATGATCTGAAAATTAGCTATCAAAAACAGGGAAAAATGTCCAAATGCTGAGCTAATTTTCTTTTTATTTTGGTGTTTTGCTTGGTTTTTACTTTGCTTTTTTGGTGATTATTTTGAAATTATTTTCTTGTAACTTTTTACAGTTTCTTGCTATTTTTTCCATCCATTTCTTGTTCTGTGTCTTGTCATTCTCTTCCCATGTTTTTGAAAGAAATCCATGTGCTCGGGTAGCAAAAGGTTAAATTGCTGCTTTAAATTTTTACACACAGCATTAAAAAGAAACATTCATAACCTTTACTGTAGTAATAGTACTAATACCACACTGTGGAAAATACTCCACTACAAATAAAAGTCTTGTATTCAAAGCCTCACTGAAGTAAACATCAGTCAAAAGCTGTGGAGAGCGGCGTTCCACAAGGTTTGAATCTTGGACCTCTGTAATATAATCTTTACATATTCCCATTGACTGAAACAATGAGCAATTTAGGAGAAAAATACCCAAAAATAGCAAGAAATGAGAGGAAGAAATTAGATTTTAGGACATTTCTAGATTTTCATTGGGGTTTCTGGGATTTAATTGAGGCTTCTAGGACTTTAGGAAGTTTTTAGGATTTAAGAAAGTTTCTAGGATTTTGGGACATTTCTCAGATTCAGTTTTTTCAGTTTTGGGATGTTTCTCTGGTTTTAGGATGTTTCTAGATTTTAAGGACATTTCTAGGATTTTAGTACATTTCTCTGATTTTATAGAGGTTTCTACGACTTTGGAACATTTCTAGAGTTTTTGAAGTTTTTCAGATTTTAGCAAGTTTCTAGGACTTAAGGTCATTTCTTTGATTTAGGATGTTTATAGGATTTTACGAAATTTCTAGTATTTTAGGATTTTCTAGGATTTAGGACATTTTGAGGATTTCAGGACATTTTGAGGATTTCAGGACATTTTTACAATTTTAGGACATTAGGGTCTCAGCTGTGTCCTCTGTCGGGGGTGTGGGGGATCCTCCTCTGGCACTTTTTTTAATCAACAAGCTCTGTTTTGATGCTGTTTTATGCACTCTGAACCCTTATGGAGACTAAAAGTATAAAAATAATTCCCAGCATCAATCACTTTATTTTTATTCTGAATTTGAAAATGATTGGGGGGCCACCAGACACCTTGTTGGGGGCCAGATTTGGCCTGCGGGCCATAAATTTAGTATCACTGCCTTTTAATGCTTATATGGAAAATAAAAACATTTGCACGTTCAGGTGAACACATGACGATTGTCTTTCATAAACAAGGTGGACTTCCTGTCCACCAGGTCCATGTGTCCCGTCGGAGTAAACTGACTCCCCCTCCTCCCTCCCTCGTCTCCCCCACCTCACCTCCTCCACTTCCTCTCTCGAGGTAACCATGATCCTCTGCTCCCGGAGTCTCTGGATCCTCTGTCCGACACTGAATACCTTCCCCTTTTGCCCCGCACATGAGGGAACACATTTAATCCGTCCTGAAGCAAGCATTTAATTAAAGGCAATAAATTATCCAACTTTGTGTTCAGCTCTCATGGATCTGCAGGCTGAGGAGGAGGAGGAGGAGGAGGAGGAGGAGGAGGAGGAGGAGCGCTGTTTTGAGTATTGATGGAGCGGCGGGTCGCAGGTCCAGGCAGATTAATGTCTCCCTGGAATTTGCGCCTGCTCAGGCTAACATTTGTCACTCGGGTCTGAATTAGGAGTGTGTTTAGATAAACCTCGTTACCTCTGTGAGCTCGCCGCCTGCAGCCGGAGGAGGTCGTCCCCTGGGCAGCAGAGCCCGCAGCAGCTCCATCATCATCGTCTCTGCTGCTTCTTTCCTGCTGACACAGGACACACATTGAAATTGCAAATATAAAACACACCTAATGGAAACACGTTAATTTCGAAAAAAAAATGTCTATCGCAAAAAAAGTTTTTACACTTGAGGTGGTGTTTCAGGCGATTAAAAAAAAAGCCATATTTCACAAAACTGCAATGGAAACACTTTTTTTGCTTTTATAGCTCTTATGATGTGAGACACCAGGTGGCAGTAATGCGACTTTATGGATACTACTAAAACGCTAAACCCAAAGAAGAAGAAAAAGTACGACAAAGTCACAACATTGTGCAAAACACAACTAATGTGTGTGTGGACAGAGGAAGAGACCAAGATCTTAACTGATACGTGACAAAGAAATTACGACGATATTAGATCGGCTTTATTGAGTGGCTGCCACAGAAACCTGCCAATGATTTAAACATCCATCGCCATGGTTACTGGGATGTTATCTCCGGAGGAGACGTTGCAGAACATCACTCAGTGGAAACGGTCATCTGACAATTTTGTTTATTTGAAGTTCTGCATAAATCTTTGGTGGAAACCCGCCGATTAACTGACCGGCGGCCTGGTGTGTCAGGGCCCCTCCACAGCCCAAACGCTACATGTCAGTATTAACACTCTACATTTCTGCAGTTTACAGATATTTTACATTTGTATGTTTCGCACATATCATGTCACCGTTTGTAAAGTGATGTAATGCATGAGCTGACTTTATTATCTGGAGGTGGAGTGATGCCGTGTAAGACGGCTGCCACGCTAAAGATTCGCTGTTCAAGACCAAAAAACAACAAAAACAGTTGTTTTTTAGAGAATGATCGCTGTGTTTCCACTGTGACTTTTAAGTCATCAAACATGAGTGTTTTGTAGCGATGCATTTCTGCGTATTTAACTCAGGGACTGTTTGGCACATTTTACACACTTTTCACTCCTCATCTTTCGATAATGTTGGCTGTGTTCATGCGTATGGCATATACATACATGCTTATACATATTGGCAAGATTGTGTATTTTTGTTTAAGCTTGGAAGTCTGAAATACACTGTGGAAACTAAATAGTTACATTCAGACTGTTAAGGTAAAAAAATGCTCCATTGAAACCCATTCAAACTGACATTTTTGATCCCATGGACATCAAAGCAGAAAATAAACCAAAAATCCATCAACCAATCTTGCATGTAGTATATTAAAAATAATAACATTTTTGTGTTGCAGTTTTTTTTAAATCTAAAAACAAGGGTTAAAATTCTGAAAATTAATGAATATTTGATAATTATGATTAGGACTGATTTAAAAAACAACAGCAGCACAAGCAGAAAATTATACTGATGTATAATATTTTTTATAGCCCATTTTGAATGTCACATTTTGTGTGCGGAGCGGTGTGAGTATTTGACACTGCACAAAAAATAAAAATGCATCTAAATTTTAATATACTTTTGATTTAATTCTGATATTCTTTTGATTGAATTAGTTTCAGTTTTCACCTATTTATAGTATTTAGTTGTTTGCAGATTCAGATCTTTTTCTTTTTACATTTAAAACTCTTAAAAATCTTTTTAACGTTAAGATTGTATTTTTTCAGTTTGGGAGTCTGGGTCCTGATCCTGCGTGGATGGAGTAAAACAGCCATTTCAAAATGCTTCTCAAACACGCTGCTGCGTGTTTTGCTGTCGCCGTGTTGTTGTCAGGGCACTCACGTGTCTCCAGAGACTCCACGTTGGTGTTTCCCTTTTTCAACATCAGCTTTTTTGCATTTTTAAGTTTGGGCACGTTTGATTCTGCGACTTTGCTGATCACACATTTATGTTTCAAAACAGAGATGAAGGCAGTTTCCACAATCCCCTAAAGAGGGCAGTCAAAGCTGTCAGTCAGCTGCAGCGCAGCGAGGGACAGGAGCTGCTCTGAGGACGCCAGTTTGTTTTAGCTCTCATGTTTTCTCAAAAATAATCTCCATGTTTAGTTGAAAAATGTCCCCGGGACAGTCGGACTGGTGAACAGGTCCTGACTGATGCTCGTCTCCTGCTTTAAATCTGTAATAGATTTTAAGAGCGAGATAAATGATGTCTTTTGTGGCCGCCAGCTTTGAAATGAGGTGTATCTCGGAAACTCCCAGCGGATTGGGAGAGCACATCCATTGAGGGGGCCAACTGGAGCGTGAGGGGGAACTAATCTCTCCATTTAAGAGTTTGGAGCAGATTTACGTAAATCACCCTTTTTTTTTCCTCCTCCTCAGTCAAATTCCTGAGTTGGAGTTGCATCAGAGTTTGCTGAAAACCTCCCTCAGGTCTGTGTGTGTGTGTGTGTGTGTGTGTGTGTGTGTGTGTGTGTGTGTGTGTGTGTGTGTGTGTGTGTGTGTGTGTGTGTGTGTGTGTGTGTGTGTGAAGTGATGACTGTGGTACGTGGGAATATTTTAAAGCAAACTGGACGGCCGAGCGAGAGCCGAGCCAGCTGCTGCTGCAGGAACTGTTTTCCTCTTCAGAGTGACGCTCCAAAAAAATTAAAGTTGTAATTTTAGCCTCCCGTTCACTTCTGCTGGAGCCTTTTTGGCCTTTTTCCCCCCTAAAAAAATCCACCGGCTCCTCCAGTGTGTTGATTTGAGGTGAGTTTCACTGAGTTGCCATGTTGGCACTCTGAGATGGAAAAATAAAGAAAACGATGACTAACAGTCGGGCGGCAGAAACATATTTCATAGTTTCAAAGTTAGTTTTTTACTCGTGTGTGACCCCAAGAAGGAATCCTTTATGTAAGTAGCAACACCATAGTGGAAAAATACTAGTAAATACTCTTAAAGTTATGCAGAGTTTCGTAAAAAAAGAGCAGTGATACTCAACATATATCCCACGGGCCAAATCTGGCCCCTGAGAGAGTGTCGGGTGGCCCCTCAACTATTTTCTAACTGACAATAAAAATAAAATGATGGACTCTGTGAATAGTTTTTGTCCTTTTAGTCTCCATAAGGTGTCAGAGACATAAAACAGCATCAAAATAGAGCTTGTTGATCAAAAAAAGAGCCAGAGGAGGATCCCCCACACCCCCGACAGAGGACACAGCTGAGACACTGATGTCCTAAAATTGTAAAAATGTCCTGAAATTTCGTAAAATCCTATAAACATCCTAAAATCCAAGAAGTGTCCTAGAAACTTGCTAAAATCTGAAAAACTTCCAAAACTCTAGAAAAGTTTCAAGAAAACTCCATCAAATCAGAGAAAAGTCCTAAAATCCTAGAAATTTCCTTAAATTCTAGAAACATCCTAAAACCAGAGAAACATCCCCGACAGAGGTCCTAGCTAGGACATTAATGTCCTCAAGAAATGTCCTAGAATCCTAAAAACATGCCCCATCCTAGAAACATCTTAAAATCCTACAACCATCCAAAAATCCCAAAATGCCCTAAAATCCAAGAAATGTCCTATAACCTGAGAAACATCTTTAAATCCTTAAAACATCCTTAAATCTGAGATACATCCTGAAATCCTAGAAATGTCCTAAAATTCGAGAAAGTCCTAAAATCCAAAAATGTCCTAAAATCCAACAAATATATCTTAAAATCTTAGAAAAGCCCTTAAATCCTTGACACTTCCTAAAATCCTAGAAACGTTCAAAAATCATGGAAACTTCCTTAAATCTGGGAAATATCCTTAAATCCTACATTTGTCCTAGAATCCCAGAAATGTCCTCAAATCCTGGAAACAGGAGCGGGAGAATGTACAAGGCGATTGGCCCCCGGCCCGATCTCAGTTTTTAGAGGTGGCCCCCAAACAAAGCCGGCTGAGTCTCCCTGTATTACCTCCGTCTGGAGGGTCCGACAGCGGTGCAAAGGGCCAAAAACTCCGGGTGTCGAAATAAAAACATACTCTGACAAATCGAGGAACGCATTTGCGTCACTTTTTCGTCTTTATTTTAGAACTCAGAGGTTTTTGGGGGTCGAGGGAGGACAGACGTCTCTGAAAAGACAAACACACACAGTGTGAAAAGTGAAGGTCCTTTAAACAGTATATGATGCAAAAAGGCAGCAGCTGAGCACTTGTAACGACTTGTCTCTCGTCCTCTGAGAGTCCTCAGTAAACAGCGCTCGGTCACGTGTCCTCTGCCGTCCATTTTTCAGAGCTTCGGTCTCTTGAAAAAATGGTTTGTTGACGTGTGTTTTTTTTTTAAAGAACGCCTCGAAAAGTACAGACATCCGCTTCGTCATCTCGATATGAGTCCAACTGCTGGAGGGGATGAGGAGACGCTCTGCTGGTGTCAAAATGTCCACTTGAGGCTTCTGTAGTCCAAAGAGGAAACAAAATGTGCCGGACAGTCTCGCGGCTGCTGACATCACAGGAAACGATCAAATCCAGAGACGCCACGTCGATGTTTGTGTCCTCGTTCGGTAAAAAAATCCTCATCAGTGAGGACACATGGCTGATTATCAGTCCGTCCAAGATCTCCGTCTGTCCCCACAGTCTCTTTGTTTTTGTGTTTGGTTTAAAGCCACAGAGCGTCTCCGGTCGCCACGGAGACGACGGCCGTCAGGTGTGTTTACCTTATCGCGCCAGGTGAGGGGGAGGACGGGTGAGGGGGGCGTGAGGTCCTGCTCCACGCCTGCCGAGGACGTCTGCAGACCTGCTGAGGGAGTCCTGCAGAGGAGACAGATGGAGACATGTCAACAGGAAGTCCCCTGAATATCTTTTTAAAAAAGGGAAACTTTTAGGATTCTGCTTTTTTTTAAAGAGAATCCTACACCTTAAAATTTGTAGATAATTATTTAAAAACATGACAAATACTTTTTCGAGCTGTACACAAAAGCCTTCAGTTATGTTTTCAAAAATGTTTTTAATCAAAAGACAGAAATTATAATTCAAGAGGGCTGTTGGTTTTTGAAACACATAAAGTGTTTCTGTTATTCGGGGTTTTTTCTTTGGTCGATTTAGGATCGGCAAGAATAAGCCTTGGGCTTCAGGCGTTTCCTTTTTCAGTGACTGAATGAAAAACGAAAAGTGGAAAACAAACTGTTTGTATGACGCATGTAACCGAAAAAAAAAAATCATTCAGAAGCAGCAAATGTGGCGATAAAAATGGACTCCCCAAACTCCCTTGAAGTCATATATTTTCTATTGTGTTTGTCAATAAAAATAGATTAATTAATTAATGAATTAATTAAAATAAATAAATAAATACATAAATAAAATTTAAAAAAATAAAAATAATAAATAAATAAAAACTGTCTTAATCAATGTAAGTCTTGTTCACACCTGAAACAGGTGGAGAAAAACTTCGTGTTGCCAGTTTGCATGGTGACAGAAGAGGGCGGCGTTTTCCAAACATGACTCCCTGGAGCCTGGTTTCTTAAGTTTGCATTTTCAGTTCAGTTTAATTTTATCTATAAAGCCCACAAATCACAGTTTGCCTCAGAGGGCTTTACAGCAGACGACATCTGTCTGTCCTCAAACCCTCACAGAAAAAAAAACGGAAAAAAACGGAAAAAAAAATGATAGAAACCTCAGGAAGAGCGACTGAGGAGGACCTGTCCTCTTCCAGGACGGACAAACGTGCAATAGATGTCATAAATAACAATTAAATTACAATTAAAAAAGACAAAAGAAAAACAATTTAAAAAAAGGAATGAAAAGGTGCAAATATACAAACACGTCCATATTTCCATATATTATTATTATATTTTCTGAATATTTCCTCCATGTTTTTTTTTTATTACACATTATAATTTTATCTCTTCTTTTAGAAAACAAACAAAAAAACAAAAAAACTAAAGATTTTCACGCCAATTTCTTGTCAGTTTGCAAGAAGTTGCCTTAAGTTATAATTTTTAATTTTTGTACTCTATACTGCAAATCAAATCCACCAACGGGTACAAATAAAGAAACCTGAACCTGAAAAACCTTTTTTTTTCAGGTTTTAGAGGTTTAAAGGTTTGCGAAAGGCGTCGTAGCAAACGTAGCAAAAAAAACCCAAAAAAACAAATGACCGTGCAGGTGTTAAGGGGTTAAATGTTTGTGTGACTCAGTTTGAGCGTCGAAGGGTCAAAGAATAAAATTTAAAACCCAGTTTAGAATAATTTTCCAGAAGAAGCAGATGGGGAAGAAAAGGAGGCCAAATAGACATAGAGTGGTCATTTCCTTGAGTGTGTGTGTGTGTGTGTGTGTGTGTGTGTGTGTGTGCGTGCGTGCATGTGTGTGCATGTGTGTGTTCGTGTGTGTGTGTGTGTTCGTGTGTGTGTGTGTGTGTGTGTGTGTGTGTGTGTGTGTGTGTGTGTGTGTGTGTGTGTATGCATGGTTGCCTCAGATCCCAGCTGACAGGTGTTTTGTTTCCCGAGAGCCATGAGCTCAATAATGGCAGAGTCGCTCCTCCTGAAGACTCTGTGATTGTCTTTGGTCTGACTGATGTTGCCGTCTCACCGACCACGTTTTAGGGGAGACCCCCCCTCACCCCCCCTCACCCCCCCCACCTCAAACTCTAACTCCTCTGCACTTCCTTTCTGCACATTAACATCCTCTTAATCCCCCGGCGCTGCGTTCACCGCCCCCCTCCCCGCTCCCTCCTCTCCAGCTTAATAATGAAAACTGCTTACTGAGTAATTGGACTCGGTGTAATCAAATAAAGAGATGAGAGCGTTGTGCGTCTCTCGCTAATGATCAGTTCGTTAGACAGAATGTGGAGAGGATCTCAGAGGATTAATTGACCTTTAAATCAGATGGAAGTGGCTTTAATTAGCGAGGAGGAGCTGGCGATAGGATGCGAGAGAGAAAAGTCCTTAAAGGAATAGTTCAGATTTTTTAAAGTGAGGTTAAATGCGGCATTTATTCATAACCAGTGTATTAATAACCCCTTAGGGACAGTTTGGTGCATTTTCCACACTTTTCATTCTTCTTTTTTTTTTTTTTTTTAAATAATTTTGTGTTCATGCATATGTCCTAAATGTAGTCCAGATTGTGAATTTGAGTGTAATCAGTGAATTTCCAGCTCAGCTCCTACAATAAGTCTAAAATACACTGTGGAAACTGAATAGTTCCATCTATTTTGCATGTAGTATCTTGAAAATAATTCTTTTTTTTCATCTAAAAACATAGCGTCATCATGACAAAAACCTGGCATTTAAAGGGTTAAAATTCTGAAAATTAATGAATATTTAATATTTATGATTAGGACTGATGTTGGTTAAAAAAATGATTAATGAAAGTAAAAAATCATATATTTCTTTCTCTTTTTTTGAAAATAGAAAGTACCAAAGAGCAACTAGACTGAGAGGAGCATCCACTCTGCAGTTAAAAATACGCTGCACACTGACTGACAAAAAAAACAAACACCGCATCACTTTGGGTTATCTCAGTGGACCGAGGGGTCGCTGTTGACCGCTGACTTTCAGGGGGCCGCCCTACGCGTAATGTGGGTGACCGGCCCTTTTAACCTGTGATACTCACGGTGGTTTCCCGGGACACTGGGCGAGTCCTCTGGCTGCAGGGTGGTGGTGGTGATGCTACATGTAGTGCCACTGTCCCTCCACGCCCATCCCCATCCCCACACCACCTATAGGACCTGCAGGACAAACACGAAACACACAGGACAACCATGAAACATTATCACTACAAACCTGAGACAACTACAAAGAGATGCAAAAAACACACCAAAAGACAGGCAAAATGACTGCAAAAAGACATTTAATCACTACGAAAGACTTGAAACAACTACAAGGAGCTGCAAAATGACCACAAAGATGCAAAAAGACCACAAAAGGCATGATCACTACAAAGAGACCTGAGACAACTACAAAAGATGCAAAAAGACCACAAACAGATGCAAAATAATGACAAAGAGACATATAGTGACTACAAAGACACAAAAGACCACCAAGAGAATAAGAACTCCAACAAAGAGATGGACAATGGCCACAAAAAGATGCAAAATGTCAACAAAGAAATGCAAAACAACAAAAAGATGCAAAATAATTGCAAAGAGGCACAAAATGACTACAAAGTAATGCAAAACAACCACACAAGATGCAAAATGAAAACAGAGAGATGCAAAAAGACAACAAAGAGATGTGAAACATCAACATATAGACATAAATGCTACAAAGACACTTGAGAAAACTACTCGGGATGCAAATCAACCACAAGCAGACATAATTACTAGAAAGAGAACAAGAAAAGCAAAACAACCACAATGAGACTCAAAATGACTACAAAGAGACGTGAAACGACCACAAAGAGACACAATGAGACCACAAGCATATGCGAAATGACGACAGAGATGCAAAAAGACAACAAAGAGTTAAAATGACCACAGACATATAATTACTACAGAAACTTGGAAAAAAATCCCAAACAACCACAAAGAGACTTGAAACTACTACACGATGCAAAATGACCACAAAAAGATGCAAAAAGACAACAAAGAGATGCAAAACAACAAAGACATAGAAAATGACCACAAACAGACATATAATTACTACAAAGATACTTAAAACAACCACAAGATGCAAAATGACCATACATCTGTGTCATCCTTTCTGAGTAACCAAGTACATTTATGCAGTCTTGTACTTCAGTACAAATCTCAGGTACCTGTATTCCTATTTTATGTGTCTTCATACTTGTACTTCACTACATCTCAGAGGTAAATATTGTACTTCTTACTGCACTACATTTATCTGACAGCTTTAGTTACTGACAGGGAACATTTTAATCATGCACACTTTTACTGAATGCAGGACTTCTACTCTCAGTGGAGTATTTTAATGGTGTGGTATTAATACTTTTACTGCAGTAAAGGGTCTGGATACTTCCTCCCAGTTAGTAAAAAGTGTTTATTTTTCAGTTTTTCTGTTTGTAATGATCACTGCAGCCTCAGTTACATAGTTGGTGCAGCTATAAACTTTCATTTTGTTAAATTTTGATGTAATGCAGAACTGAAATATTCTGATTCGGCAGGAAAATAACACCAAGAAGATCTCAGCAGTTCACGACAACATAAGGTAAGGTGTGTGTGTGTGTGTGTGTGTGTGTGTGTGTGTGTGTGTGTGTGAGTGTGTTTACCAGGTGGTCTGATTCCCATGTGTGTCTGTCCGTCCATAACGAAGCCTCCCATTGGCTGACCATCTGGGCCGTACGGTCCTGCGTGGCTCACTGCGGACGCGGGGGGGAGAGATTACTCTTTTTAATTATCTCGCTGCCTGCTGTCCCACAGTGATGACATCACTCTCACACTCACACTGAGAGGCGGAGGACGGTTTGACAGCTGCCGTCTATCATGCAAATATTCCTTCATGGAGAGAGCGGCCTCTTGTTAGTGAGCCAGACATCCCAAGAAACTACTGGCTACATTTACTTTAAACGTCCAGTGTGTAGATTTAGTGCAGATTGCAACCAGCTGAAACTTCTCTCATGGCGTTTCCTTCGGACAGCGGATACGACGTCCTTCTGTCCTCTGAGCCTCACATTGACTGAAGAAAAACTCCCCCAAAAAACCCTTTCTAACAGGAAGAGCGACTGTGGAGGGATCCCTCTTTCAGGATTTTTTTTTTTTTTTAGCTACATATTGCACATCTGTCCGTCCTGGAAGAGGGATCCCTCCTCTGTCGCTCTTCCTGAGGTTTCTAACATTTTTTCCCCATAATAGGTTTTTCTGGGGGGAGTTTTTCCTTAGTCGAGTGAGGGTCTAAGGACATGAGGATGTCGTGTGCTGTTAAGCCCTCTGAGGCAAACTGTGATTTGTGATAATGTGTATTAAAAATAAAATTGACCTGACTTGACAGGATGGACAGATGTGCAATAGACAAAAAAATGACATATAGGAAAGTAATAGAAAGAAAAGAAAGTGAAGGAAAGAGGGAGAAGTGCACAGCACATGCATGTAATGTTACATGCAAATATTGTAAGTGTCCATAACAGTCTCATGTGTATATTAATCGAAAAGGCATGACCAATAATAACGGCAGTAGAAGTTGGTGTTGAGCAGGATCATAGCATCAGTGCAACCGAGACCCACGACACAGGCTCAGCCTCAGACAGGATCACTGCATCAGTGCAACCGAGACCCACGACACAGGCGCAGCCTCAGACAGGATCACTGCATCAGTGCAACCGAGACCCAGGACACAGGCTCAGCCTCAGACAGGATCACAGCAACAGTGCAACCAAGACCCACGACACAGGCTCAGCCTCAGACAGGATCACAGCAACAGCGCAACTGAGACCCCCAACACAAGTGCAGCCTCAGACAGGATGACAGCATCAGTGCAACCAAGACCCACAACACAGGTGCAGCCTCAGACAGGACCACAGCAACCGCGGAGGCTAAGCTGGACACACATCAACGTCAATACACAAGAACAAAATGTCAGCATGTGTCCTCCGTCTATGCCGAGCCCTCTCTATATTGGCATCAATGTGTGTCGGAAAAAGTCTGAAGAAGAAGAAGAAGAGGAGGAGAAAGTTGACGCGGTCGTGGCAGGAAAAGAGGACAACTTGCTAATTTTGCAACGAGAGCTTTAAGTATTTATTATCATCTACTGGCATTTAGCAGTGTAGCGCTGATCAGTGCATCATTTTGTGCTGCATTTCTTTTGGTTGGTTAGTAGAAAACAAAACAAAACATTTTTTGCATGTTTTTTCTGTTAATTATTACATTTCTGCATAAAATCTAAACAAATTCTCTCGTGTTTTCTCTCCACATGTTTATTTTTGTTTTTTTCCATCTTCCATCTGATGTTTGCAGGGAGGAGACGAGGAGGGAGTCGCTCATTAATCAGTGATGAGATGACTTTAAAGCATATATGTCCATCCTCTTGGGGAAATTATCTCGATAAAGTTTCATCTTCAGGGAAAGGTTTTTTTTTGTGCACACAGACACATTCCCAGGCTTCAGCTCTTTAACAGTTTCTCTTCGCCGTCATTCAGCGGTGTATCGCTGCTTTTGTGTGGAAGTCAGCCGCGGGGTAAAACGCTAACAAAGCTCAGGGGCCAAAAGGCTAGCGGCACTTTAGCCCCGCTTTAGCCGGACTCCTATTTGTTTTAATCCAGGTTAAAATGTTCAATGGAGTGGTCAGTCAAAGCGATTAGCGTCTTTGTCTGCAGCTAATCCTGCGGGGGTTTAGAGGCCATTCAATCCTGGAGTTTAAGCTTCTCTGTTCGCTTTAACTCACCGAGGAGCCGAGAGAGCAAAAGACGCAGCGAGAGGGGGGAAGTTCACCACGGAGGCTTTTTTTCACGATCAAACTCAGACTGCAGGAGTGCGTTTTCAGAAACATCGGTCCTCCAGTTATGATCAGGTGTTTGGAGCATAAGACATCATATCCACGTTTCAGACATTTGGAGTGCCAAAAAAGCTTATCATTATCATTATTATCATCATTATCATTATTATCATTATTATCATTATTGTTTTTGTTGTTATTATTATTATTATTATTATTATTATTATTATTATTATTATTATTATTATTATTATCATTATCATTATTATTATTATTATTATTATTATTATTATCATCATTATTATTATTATTATTATTATTATTGTTTTTGTTGTTGTTATTATTATTATTATTATTATTATTATTATTATTATTATTATTATTATTATTATCATTATCATTATCATTATCATTATCATTATTATTATTATTTTTTATCATTATTATTATCATCATCATTATCATTAGTATTATCATTATTATTTTTGCATGGCCTGCTGCCATTAAACTGGACAAAAACCTCTGAAAACAAACAGTGCCCCTCTGATTGTGACTCAGTCTGAAAAGTAAATGAAACTTTAAGATCATGCTGTAAATTTACAAATGTAACTGCACAGCAACATTAAAACGAAGCTCGCCACTCAAGTGAGGCGGAGACACGACTCAAAAACAACAAACTCACAACATCGGCAGCTCTTTGAGAGTCCCTCTGCTTCAAACTGTGACTCCTGCAGCTTCACCTCGAGGGTCAGTTTTGGACGCTCAGGGATGGCGAGTCAATTTCCATTTTTTCTAAGTGTCCTTTTAAAAATACAAAGGTTTCCTCACCAAAATTATTTCACGTTTCTACAGCAAAGCTACTTCACCTTTCTGCAAAAAATAAATAAATAAAATTAAAAAAACAAACTATGTTTCTGAAACAAGAGTACTTCACATTTCTGCAACTAAAGTACTTGTATGTATGTATCTGTAATGTATCTGCAAAACAAAAAAAAACATCTTAATGTCTCCAAGAAAACTACTTTACATTTCTGCAAAGAACGACTTCACCTTCCTGCAACAAAAGTACTGAACAAAAAACAAAACAAAACCTTCACGTTTCTGCAACGAAACTACTTCACATTTCTTTTCGGAAAAATAATTACATTATTTGCATTTATTGATGTAAGTAAGTACGTCACGCAACATGTATGTCTTGTGATGTAATACAGTTAAAAAACTTTAACACTGACTTTGGTTTCACACGGGACACAGACAGTGGTCTGCAGGGTGAAAGTCCTGTGTTTGACTCACCACCTCTTCATCTGTGGACTTTCTTGCTTTTTATACGACGTCATTTCCACAGTTCAGTTTACATTTTGTTGAGAGCTCAGTTCGTCTGTATGAGAAACAGCGAGCTCTTAAATAATTCAAATGTTAATGCAGCCTAAATATTAAAAATATAAAACTTACCTGCTCTGTTTGACTGGTCGATCATGGGCTGAACGATCCGCCGCCTCGCGTTGATGAACCTGGGAAAGGACGAAAGAGGAGGGAGAGACACAAGAGGGAGTTTATAAACCAACTAACCAAAACAAACAAACAAACAAACAAACAACAAACACAGAAAACAACAACAAAACCAGGGAAGTTAAAACAAACAAAAACACTGAGCCAAAACAAGGAAATGACTTGACATTACTGCTTAAAAACAGTATAAGTTGTCATAAAAAAATAATTCAATACATAATTCGGTTAGATTTTTTTTTTCTAAAACAAAAAATCTATATATTTATTGCAATTTGCAGAACATTTCTTGCCAGGTTGCTCATTGCATTTTTTCTCATTTTTTTAAAAGGATAAATACCAAATACTTTTAAAAATAAATAAATAAAACATCTGAATGCAGCACCTTTCTTTTAATTAATAAAAAACTTTTGTTAAACACAATAGAGAAAACGGAAATTTAGTCACATTTCTGTGCATTTTATTAATAATAATAATAATAATAATAATAACTTCATTTATATAGCACCCTTAAAAGTTAGTCAATAAAGCCGACAAAGGGCAGACAAGAGTGAAGGCAGAATTAAGTAGGAGATTCAGGGCAGAAAAATATTTAAAATATATTAATAAAAATATCAAATATATTAATATCTAATATAGTGATAATAATAACAATAACAGGGAAGAATAAAAAAAATAAGTAAAAAGATAAATTAGAAGCTAAAATTAAAAGACAAAATAAAAATTTAAATAAATAAATTTAAAAGATGAATTAAAAATGTATGTAAAATTTTGAGCCCAAATGTTATGTTTCGCTCGGTTTATGATGTTTATGAAGTTCATACAGAGGAAGGAAAGTGTTAACTACACTGCGAGCGGCTGCAGCAGCATCCATACATGACCCCTCCTAAGTACACTTTTTGAGAGCCATCATCCTGGTATGCGTGACCTATGACCCGGCACCTTCTGTGACCCCCCTCCCCTCCTCCCCTGCGCCTCCCCTCTGCAGAGGAGCGCTCTGGTCTTCCTCAGCTTAAAGCCGCCTGTCGACCCTCCTGACCCGCCCCCAGTGAAAGCTCTGTGCTTTCCACTTGATTTATGTCCCCGACAACCACCTCCCCACCTCCTCACCCTCACCCCACCTCCTCACCCCACCTCCTCACCCCCGGGGAGCCACGGTTCCATTTCAACTGGTTTCGTAAAGGACAGGAGGGTTTAAAAAAAAAGTAGTGGGGGACGACCCTGTTTCCTTTTCAAGAAAACAAAAGCCACAGCAGTCTTTTTGGGAGAGGAGGGGGAGGAGGAGGAGGAGGAGGAGGAGGAGGAGGAGGAGAGTAAAGGAGGATCTGCAGCTCCAGCAGGAAGTCAAACTGTCCGACACCACTTTCATTAAAATATTGGATATCGATGGACATGAAGGATCACCGTCAACATGATGCTCTAAAAAAACTGTTTTAGAGGCTCTCCTCAAAAACATTAAAACAATAAAAATAAAATAAAATAAAATGAAATAAAATAAGATAATACAAACTTGGATCACTCTGTGCCCAAAGTGCGTTTTTCAAAATCAAGCTTTAAAAAATATCATACATTAATATCATTTTAAACCTTCATTGAGTTTTTTTTAACTGACATCAGTCCTAAACACAAATATCAAACATTCATTGATTTTCAACCCTTTAAATGCTCTTTTTTGTCATGATGCCACTATGTTTTTAGATTAAAACAAAACCAAACAAACAAAAAAAAATATTGTAATATACTACATGCTCTGCTGCTTCACTTGAGGACATTTGGATTTTAGGATTTGTAGGGTTTTAGCACATTTTTTTTATTTTTGGACGTTTCTAGTATTTTAGGACATCAGTGTCTCAGCTGTGTCCTCTGTCGGGGGTGTGGTGGATCCTCCTCTGGCTCTTTTTTTAAGCTCTATTTTGACTCTGTTTTATATCTCTGACACTTTATGGAGACTAAAAGGTCAAAAACTACTCACAGTGTGAATCACTTTTTATTGTGAATTAAAAAATGTTTGGGGGGGCACCAGGGACCCTGCTGGGGGCCAGATTTGGCCCACGGGCTGTAAATTGAGTTTCACTGCCATAGTGCAAAAAAAGCACAAAATTAAGAAAAAAGTTTTGGAGAAAAACATCAAAGACACAACATCTCTGACTGCCCCCTCCTATTCAAAGCAGGCTAGAACCGGACCGAGTCAATCTGTGGGCCCGCCCCTCTGTGGCCCCCAGCCCCTCCCCTCAGGATGGAGGAGGAGGAGGAGGAGGAGGAGGAGGAGGGGGAGGAGGAGGAGGAGGAGGAGGAGTGCTCCTCTCTGTACAGTCAGTGGCCTCTGCAGAGTTTCAAACAAAGCTGCACAACCACAATCACCAAACACACACACACTGCTTGTAAAACAAGCCCCGCCCACCAGCGGTGTCATTCTCAGGTCAGTAGCCCCCCACCACACACACACACACACACACACACACAGACACACACACACACACACACACACACACACACACACACACCCCCACACACACCCCCTCCACAACAGGTGTGTTAAAATAAACCAGTCCAGCTGTTTGCCATGAAAATGCCATTTACACCAACTGCCTCCACACACACACACACACACACACACACACACACACACACACACACACACACACACACACACACACACACACACACACACACACACACACACACGCGCGGGCACACACACACACACACACACACACAAATCTACAAACGCAAAGAAAAACTCTTGAAATAAAAATAAAAATAGACGAAGAGTGATCTGACAGTTCAACTAAAATCAGATGATGAAAATAAAGATTTTTGTTTCTTTACGCTTTTTTATTTATTTATTTGTTTATTTGCTGATAAACAAAAACATCCGAGTTCGATCTGACCGGAGTAAAAGAAACGAGACGAGGAAGGAGGAGAGACATGATGATGGAGAGATGAAAGGAGGGGAGATGAAGGAGAGGAGGAGAATAAAAGGAGATGAAAATATGAAAGGAGGAGAGGACGAGGAGGAGAGGAGGAGAGGAGAGGAGGAGAGGAGGAGAGGAGAGGAGGAGAGGAGGAGATGAACAGAGGAGGAGAGGAGAAGGAGGAGGAGGAGGAGGAAAGAGGAAAAGAGATTAAAGACAGGAAGAGGATAAGAGAAAACAAGATTAACCCTTTAAAACCTGAGCAATCGGCTTTTAAAAACTCAGGAGGAATTAACAAGCTACAAGAAACTGACCTGAAACTCAGAAAAAAAGTTCTTTAAAAAAGTAACAAACGAAACATAAATATAACGATAAAATATTTAATAAAGATTACGACAATAAATGAATTTATTTTTATTTATTCATTTTTTAAATATCTCTAATATTTTCTCCCTCCCCCTCCTCTCTCTACTTTCTTTTTTTAAAGTAATTTCACTTTCTTATCACCTTTTCCTAATTTGTGCACAAATTGCAAGAAATTAGGAAAATAGTCTTTAAAAAAAGTTCTGTTGTTTTGACAGAAATAAACTTCAGGTGATTTTCTTTTTTAATTTATTTGCAGGTAATATTCTGGTACCTTTTCACTAAGTTCTTGCTTTTTTTGGGGCACGTCTTGTTAACTTGGTCGTCGCCTTCTTCCCATATTTCTTTGAAAGAAATAAAGCCAGTTTGTTCAGGTATCAAATTAGGGTTTAAGTAAAGCTGCAAAATTCTGTGAGGAAATCACAAGTGTTCGATGTCGCCCTGATATGAAATAAATCGTCGCGGCTCTCTTCTGTTTTGCATTCATGCAAACTCGATGTAAAACATCCAAACCCTGTTTGTGTTGCAGGTGTCGGTCTGAATGACTCGATTCAAGCGCGGTTTCATTTTCTTATCAAATTATTTGTTCAGTGATGCAGATAAACGACACAATAAAGAGAAAATTTAACCCCCGAATGACCGTTTGTAAATCCATCTCGCCCAAGAATGAGGTCATAATTTAATGAGGATAGGTCATAATGTTTCCAAAAAAAAATATGTAAAATTAAACAAAAAGTATTAAGTTTTATGAGGAAAAAACATAATAATATCAGAATAATAATGTCATAATTTAATGAGAATAAAGTCATACTGTTTCAAGAAAAAAACTGTAATTTTAAACAAAAAATACATCAGTTTTACAAGTAAAAATATGTAATAATATCAGAATAATAAAGTCATACTTTCATGAGTAATAAATTATATTATTTCATTAAAAAATTGTGATACTGAGCAAAAGAGATTTAAGTTTTATGAGAAAAAACGTAATAATATAAGAATAATAAAGTCATAATTTCATGAAAATAAAGTTGTACTATTTCAAGAAAAATCTACAAAAATAGTTAATCTTACAAGACAAAAGTATTAATGTTATAATAAAAGTCAAAATGTGATGAGAATAAGGTCAACAAAAAAAGTTATTATTTTATGACAAGAAGTAAAATTATTACAAGAGTATAGTTGTAATTGAATGAGAATGAAGTCATACTATTTTTTTTAAAGTTACATTACAGAAAAAATATTTAATTTTCAATAATTTTATGTAGCTTTTTTTTAAAAAAAAAAAATTCTTATTCTACTATTGTGTGAATTTTTTCTCATGTTTTTTCAAAACTATCGCACCAGTTCGCGGTTTAAAAGTTTAAAAGTAAAACGTGACAAAAAACGACTTGAAAATTCGCTTCTAAAAACATTGGTATAATCACAGTAAAATGTATAAATAATAATAATCATAATAATAAATCTATAATAAATAATAGATAATAAATAAGTATTTGTCATACTTATATATATAAAATAAGGTTACAGTAAAATATATATTATTATTTATTTATAATATTATCTATTCTATTTTTATTTATTATTATTTTATTTATCATTTTATTTTAGCACTTTTTCAGTGCATTTCCTATATTTTATTCTTTTTTTGTGCTTATTTTTAGGTAATTTTCATGTAACTTTTTTAATAATTTCTTGCTCATTTTTGGGTAATTTGGTGTCAAATCGTCCATGGCCTTCTTCACAAATGAAGCCGATTTCCTGGTTTCAAAGGGTTAAAATCCCCCAAAGTAAAACTTGCTGATGTTTTTTTTCTTGCATCAGTAAACAGAGCAGAGCAGGAAGCTTACAGGTCTCTACCTCTACCCCCCCAGCTCCAATTAACTCTTTAATGAACCTCCTCCCCTCTGACTGCGATCGGGGATTTTTGGAGACGAGGTAACCTCTCAGGGGTTAACCGCTGGCGTCATCAGCGTCCTGGCGGCGTCACAGACTCACCAGTTGTTGACCTGCAGGATGGTGAGGCCGGTGTCCTGAGCCAGCTGCTTCTTCTGCTCCTCTGACGGGTAATGGGTGCTGCACAGGGACAAAACGCACACCGTTAAAACATCGCAGGAGCGTTTCTTCTTCTTCTTCATGTTTTTATGAGGAGCCGCAGAGCTGCTAATTAGCGTTAAAGAAAGGAGGCGGGGCCACGCTCATTAAGGGGGATATGAAATGGAGCATAATTAATGGGAAGAAATGGTGAGCCAATTAGAGAGGGAAGCCAAGTGGAGAGAGCCCTGTTAATTAGACTGTGTGTGTGTGTGTGTGTGTGTGTGTGTGTGTGTGTGTGTGTGTGTGTGTGTGTGTGTGTGTGTTGAGGGGGTCGTTCAGGCTTGTTTCTCCATCAGAACAGGCCTGAGGCTGCACAGCTTCATCCCCAGAGTCAGTGTGAGTGTGTGTGTGTGTGTGTGTGTGTGTGTGTGTGTGTGTGTGTGTGTGTGTGTGTGTGTGTGTGTGTGTTTGCAATGCTTTAAAGTGTGTGTGTGCACAGTTTGTATTTATATGTGTGAGTGTGATGAGTACACAGTGTTTTTTCCCCAGAACTAGAATCAAAGTGTGGTGGCAGGTCATTGATACTCTTCAGGAGCCGAATTTGGCCCCTGACAGAGTGGACCCCCCACCCCGCCCCCAAAAAAAAACATTTTTAATTCATGTCATAAAACCAGAGGAAAAGCCAGAGGAGGATCCCCCACACCCCCGACAGAGGACACAGCTGAGACACTAATGTCCTAAAATCCTAGAAGGTTGCAAAAATATTAGAAATGTCCTAAAATCCCATAAATGTCCTGAAAGCCAGAAGCATCCTAAAATCAGAGCATTGTCCTAAAATTCTAAAAATGCCCTCAAATCCTAGAAATGTCCTAAAGTTTATGAAATGCTATAAAGTCCTAGGAATGTGCCAGAATCTTAAAAACATCCTAAAATCCCATAAATGTCCTAAATTCCTAGAAACGGACTAACATCCAAGAAATGTCCTGAAATCCAGAGGCATCCTAAATCTTAGATACAGCTGAAAATCCCTGTCCAAAAATCCTACAAATGTCCAAAAATCCTACAAATGTCCAAAAATCCTAGAAACTTCCTAAAATCCAAGAAATGTCCCAAACTCATAGAAACGCCCTAAAATCGTAAAAACATCCAGAAATCCTAGAAATGTCCTAAAATTGTATAAATGTCAAAAATCCTAGAAACAGCCTAAACATGTCATAAAATCTTATAAATGTCCTAAAATCCTGAAAAAACTTAAAAAAAAAAAAAAAAAAGCGTGATTTTTTTTTTTATGTTAAGATTTTTTTTCTTTACAATTTTTGGTGATTTTTAAAGAAAACATGTCTTTCCTAGCCACCAAAAATCAAACATTTTCTGGTTCTAGGCTCCAAATTCGGATTTTCTGCTTTTCTTTGTTGCTGACAGAAAACTGAATATTTTTGGAGATGTTTGGACTTTTGCTCTGGTTCTTCTTCTTGCGGTACGATAATTTAATTTTCCCGTTTCGATTATCAGTAACAGTTGGCATTCAAACTCAAACTAGAGATTTACAGCAGTTTGTTTTGTGAAGCGTTTTGTGATTTTGAATACTTGAATGCTTTTTGTAAAACTTTTTAAAACAGACAAAAAATGACGAGTTAAAAGATAAAAATCTGAAAAAGGCTCCGTATGTTTCTGATTTAATGATGAGCGATTAGTTTGCAGATTTGTCCAATAATAAATCATCTTTGCTGTGGAAAAAAAGATCAAAATATAATATATAAATATATATATTTTAAAAATAAAAACTTGTCAGAAATTCAGAAAATAGTCAGAAAATATTTTACCGTTAAATCTAATTTTGTGATCATTTATATTTGTGTCCATTTTCTTTAGAAAAGGATTTAAAAACTTGTTCAGAAATTAAAAATACATTATCTCAGCGCTGATATATTTTCGTCGTAGCTGAAACCTCCTCGCTTTGCCGATCAAACAGCCCGAGGCCGACACCAGACGACCCGCCACGTCTCCGCGAGGCGAGGACGGAGCGTCTTTGATGTCCTCCGCCCTGTTTATCGCTCTGCCAAAACCGCGCCGTTTTCCCCGAATCTGATAGCAGCTAATTGGCCTAAACTGCACGTAATTAGCCACAAAGAGCGATAATGATGAGCTCGTTTCGTCACGTTTTCAGCCTCAGAGTCACAGATTTCTCCGGAGAGGAGCTCTGACGCCGGGAGACGCAACCTGCAGCACTTAGGGGCCACTTTGTGACGGGGGGCCACTTTGTGACGGGGGGCCACTTTGTGACGGGGGGCCAGGGGCCCGTCGCAGCAGCTCCACAGATGTAGGATTTTAGGACATTTTTGAAAGGCATATCTAAGATTCTGGGGATGTTCTTCAAATTTTAGGACATTTCTTGGACTTTTGGATGTTTTGAGGCTTTAAGCATATTTTTAGGATTGCCTGATATTTCTAGGACTTTAGGACATATCTAGGATTTCAGGATATATCTGGGATTCTAGGACATCTCTGATTTTGGACATGCCTACGATTTTATGACGTTTTTAGGGTTTTGGGACATTTCCAGGATTTTACCATGTTTTTAGGCTTTAGGGACGTTTCTAGGATTTTATGACATTCCTAGGATTTTTGGACATTTTGAGGATTTAAAGATGATTTTAGGACATTCATCTAGTATTTGGACATTTCTAGGATTTTCAGATGTTTCTAGGATTTCAGTCCATTTCTGGGATATTAGGAGCTCTCTTGGATTTTCGGACATTTCTAGGTTTTTAGGACATGAGGGGCTTAGGTAGAACCTCTGTTGGGGGTTATGGGGGACCGTCCACTGGACGAGACAGGAGCAGGACCTTCAGAGCGTTAAATCCTGAGAAACCTCCTGCTCTCGCTGCTCATCAGGGCCGTCAAACCTGCAGCAGCAGCTCATCACGTCACCAAAACGCGTCTGAAACCGCAGAATCGTCGCTCCGCCGACCGAGGCGGGAGGAACAACATGCTGCACGCTCCAGAGCTGCTCCAGAGTCTAACGTGAGAGTTTCACTCAGAGTTTTAATCTGAAACCACCTGCTCGTTATGAAATGATAATCCTGTTAGCGGGGCGCGCAGCTCAGACCGCCTCACAGCTCGAGTCCGGACCAGCACCGAGCTGGTGTTGCATAATATTTTTCAGATTTTTATCGTCAAGCTTCTGTCGCTGTAGTTGCTTTCTGAACACTTTTAGGTCAAAGCTAAACGTTCCTCTTAAACGCCTCCTCCACCCACCAATGACTGCAAACTCACGTTTAAATGGGATTTTGAATCATTTTAAATCGTCTTTTTGTCTTAGCATCTCTTGACTGTGCTTTCGCCTTTTTAAATGGCAATTTTTATTTTTAAAGTTTTAAATAGTTTAGTTACTTTAACTCCAAAGAGAGAGGGAGGGACAAAATGTAATGTCATTTTTTAAATTTTCTTTAAAAGTGTTGTCACCAGAGGAACTTTTACTTTGTAAGAGATCAGGGAGAAATTTTTATTTATTCATTTTTTTAGGTCAAAATTTCATTTTACTTTGGATGGAAAAAGTTGCTGAGAACCTGATGATGTTGAAAGTTTCAGTTTTGATTAAACATTTGCTAAAGGCATTTAAACATATATTAACGTATATTAAACATATATGGTGTGTAGATACATTTTTTACATTTATGGTGTATATATTTTTTAAACTGTTGAGTTTGGGACGTTGCTTGATACTACTTTGCACTATGTTTTTATGAACGACACCTCGCTCTTTAATAATATTTCTTACTATTTATATTTTTGCTGCTTTGCTGGCTGCAGATCGGCCTCTGTGGGACTAATACAGGATTATTTTATCTTATCTTACCGAAAATAAATATACATGCTGATCGGAGCCGGAGGCGATAAAAACCCGTGTCTACTGCAGAGTCATGTGACCCGGGCGTGAATGTTGATCGTGCGCATTCACATTGCGTTAAAAAGCCCGATGTTAGCGGGTGATGCTGCGTTTTTTTGGGTGGTGGGAATGAGGCTTCAGTCTGTAATAATACCAACACTGTTTTTATGTTAAACTGTTGCAAAAAAGTCTGCAGCTTTCCTTTCATCAGCATATTTACACTCATGGATGCAAGCGAGGTCACACACACACACACACACACACACACACACACACACACACACTGGTGCAGGACTGTAAATGCTCGTCACACACCTTTAAACACACTCTCTCAGGCTGTGATGTGGGGGAGGTGTTGTTGTTTAGTGTCCCAGTAAACCTGTTAAGAGGCTGTAATTACTACTCATTTAGAGTGTGTGTGTGTGTGTGTGTGTGTGTGTGTGTGTGTGTGTGTGTGTGTATTTTACAAACATGTCAGCACTGGTGCAAAGACATCCACCTTTCAAACGACACAGTTAAAATTTAAAGAAATGATCACAAAGCATTTATTTGCAGGAAAACGCTGCCGATTATTACATTTTCCTGTAAAACGACAGTAAGGTCCTGGCAGGATATAAACTACTTTAACAGGATTTTACCGTTAAATTTATTTTGGTATTCTGCGGTGGAGCGTGAGGGTTACAGTGTAGTATTGGCTCAAGAAGAGCATTAAGAGGGTTTCTGCTGTATTTTGGATAAACCTGTAAATTGGCTGCAGTTTTGCAGCAGTTTCACTGTAATAAATGTTCACGCTGAATTACAGTAAACTGCTGGCAGCTGAAGTAGCTGACACTATATTTTACAGTGTCAATACTGTAAATTGTGTCAATATTATGCAACCATTAAATTTATTACAGTATTTAACAATAGAGTGTGAGAGCCAGTGGGTTTACAGTAAAATAAAGGCTCCCAACAGCATCAAGATTTACGCTGATTTACAGTTTTTTTGTTAAAATTTGGCTGTATTTTTACAGTGATTTCACTAAAACAACTTTTCCTGTAAAATCACAGTATCCTACAGTAGAATATGAGGTTTACAGTGTATCATTGGCTCAAAAAAGCAGAAATAATCACAATATTTTACTGCATTTTTTTAAAAAACTGTCCATTACTGTAAGGATTTTGCCATAATTTTTCACTAAAACAACTTTTCCTGTAAAATCACAGTATCCTACAGTAAAATATGGGTTTACAGTGTAGTATTAGCTCCAAACAGCATGAATATTTACGATGTTTTACTGCGTCGTCAAGTAAAACTCCACATTACTGTAAGTATTTGGCTGCATTTTTACAACAATTTCACTGTAATAAATGTTCACGCTGAATTACAGTAAACTGCTGGCAGCTGTAGTTGCCGAATTATACCGTTATTTTACAGGGTCAATGTTTTTTAAAGAAGTCTTTCGGACAGCTCGAATCTTTCCCTCCATCTGCCGTCCGATCGGCCTCCTCGCTTCATTATCTGACCGACGCTCATTCACGCTGTCACGGAAGAAAGGCCGCTCCGTGATGTATGTGACCACATGCTGCACATTTTTGTGTGTGTGTGTGTGTGTGTGTGTGTGTGTGTGTGTGTGTGTGTGTGTTGGGGGGTGAGAGGTCAATAAAGGCGACCCCCACAGAGCAGCGCCGGGCCCTGGGGTCCCCGGGGGGCCTGTCACAGAGGTAATGGATGATGTTTTCTCTGCAGGGTGAGGGAGCCACAGAACAGCCCTCCAAACGTCTGATCACAGACGCCTTTATTCGAACCAAACCCAGAGAGGCTTAAACACGCCGGCGAGGGCGCCCGCGGCCCTAATCGCCGCACCTTTTCTTCTTAGTTTATGCAAAACTTAAGAGTTTTATCAAAACAGCCTCCGACCCTGTGAGAGCAAATCTTTGACCTCTGGTTTCAGATCTGTGTGTTTCAGAGGCTGTAAAGTGTTTCACCCAAATTTTGGCCTGAAGGCTGAAAAAGACAAAAACACAGCTGAACACAGATATGTATATTATATCGTAATTATGGCGGCAACAAAATCTCATCATTAACCCTTTAACACCTGGAGTTCAGTGCCCTAACATGCGTTTGATTTAAGGCGGTATTTCCAAATGAACAAATTCAGTACCTTTTTAGACTTTTTAAGGATCTGTGGGACGACGTGCTGATATTTTTATCCTGTTCCAAGTGTTCAGGGGCTTATTTGCATCTTGCAGCTGCCGAGCGTTTATTTTTAATAAAAACGTGCAGAGAGGAAACACCGAAAAGGTTCCTGGATACACGATGAAGTCGTCGTCTGAAAACATTCACGCAGCGATCATCGAATTTATGCGTTTCGTTGTTATTGCTGCTGATTTATTTATCACTTCTACGTCTGTTGCAGAATAAAAACAAACTAAAGCCGAAACTAAGCGGCAGCAGATCACGTTTATTTAGTCTGGAGCTGAAGTTTGGAGGCGTAAACACAATCGTGCTTTTTTTTTTTTTGTTAATTCTGTGGCGCCGATGATTCGGTTGAAGCGATGGCGAGCAGGCTGGCCGACGCATGACATGATGACGGACACGCAGAGGGAAATCATGTTGGATTTCACATCGCTGGCGTTTGAGAGGGAGACTTCCTGTGCAGTCGTGGCTCCGGGGAGGCGTTGGCGGCGTCGGGGTGTACCACAGATCTCTGGGTGGCGGCAGGCGGCTGAACACGTGTTGGTGCCTGCGGGCCGCCGTGTCCTCGCCATCACCCACATCTGCAGCTCTGTGGCTGTAAACAGCTGCTGATGGATGGATGGAGGTGTCCCGGTGCCCCCTGACCCCTGATGGTTGGAGGGCAGGGGGGCTGCGAGGTCAGCGCCGGGGCTTCCTGCTAACTCATCTGTCCCGCTCGGCTCAGGAGGCCCATTCCTCAGCCGGGCCGACAGGCGAGCGGGGTGAAGCCCTCCTCTGTAATTGTGGCGCTCGCTTTGAAGTTTGGGAGTCGTTTCTCCCGTCTCTTCATCCCGACGCTGAGTTTTGTTTTTTTCCGTTGCAGATTCTGCCGTCGCCGTGCTGAGAAGCACTTGGACGTGCAAAGTCTTTCCAGCTGCTCGGATGGAGTCACATGTGTAATTTGTAAGCCAAAGCAGCTCTTTAATGAGTTGGGCGACTGTAAACAAATGGTAGCGCACACAAAGCGCGCGCCACCTGTTTGTGCTCGGGTTCGTCAAGAAGTCGTTTAAGGAGGCAAATAACATCTGCGAGCGAGCGGGAGGTAAATTACACTCTGATTACATTAACAGCCACGACGCCGTCCCGGTGGGTTTTACACTTTTACATGAAACACTTTGTAAAATAAAAACATGACGAAGCGGGGACTCCGTGCACGCGTGTTTGTGTGTGTGTGCGTGTGTTTGTGTGTGTGTGCGTGTGTTTGTGTGTGTGTGCGCGTGCGGTGTAAACAGCACGTCGGTTTGTGGCTCGGCTTTTATGAGCTGCGGCTCAGAGGAGGCTGCAGGAGTTTGTGTACAACTTCAGGGGAGGCAGCCATGACACACAAACACAAACACACAAACACACACACACACACACACAAACGCCCACATGCATGCACACACACATGCTCACACACACACACAAATGCCAGCATGCACACACACACAGCCGCACACGCGTGCACACACACACGCACATGCACACACACACACACACACACACACAAACGCCAGCATGCACGCACACACAGACACACGCACACACACACAAACGCCAGCATGCATGCACACACACATACACACACACACACACACACACACACACACACACACACACAAACGTGCACACACACACAAATGTGCACACACACACACAGACACACACATGCACATGCACACACACACACACACACACACACACACACACACAAACGTGCACACACACACAAACGTGCACACACACACTCAGCAGTGTTTTGAGTAAAAAGTGTTCAAAATTATTTTGTTTGAATCAAAAATTTCCACATTTTGCTCCCATAACTTTTTTATTAGTGCTCTTTGTAACCACGGTAACCAGGTCCATCATTGAAACAGGCCAATAGCAGAGCGGCGAAGGGATGACGTATTTTTACAGGCCAACCAGGAAGTTAAAAAACCTTGAAAAACCTTCTGGGATTCTTCGATTATCGTCCAAAAATAATCTCTGTGACGAACAGGAATTATGATACTTTAACGTTTTGTTCAGCGTGATAATCTTCACAGATGAACGCCACTTTTGTGTTGTGAAGCGTAAATTAAATCTCCAGAAACAAAAAGCTGTTAAAGCAAAAATAAACCAACGACATCGTGGTCGCAGCACTTAAACGTCACAACTACAAACACTGTAAAAACACGTTAAAACACGAAAAATATTATAAACCCATAAATCTACAAGTTGTTGCTGTGAAGCTGTAAAGGCGTCGAGTGTGAGAGTTTCTGTGTCGGTGTGATGACGTCTAACGACAAACGCTGTAGTCCCGTTTTTTAACATTTGTGAATCAGTCTTAAAATAAATAAAACGAACATTTTCGTGTATGGAGCAGACTAAACTGCTGTTTCTCTGCTGCTGATTTTGTTTTGTGTTTTTGGGTTTGGTGTTTTGTTTTCGTTGTGATGTGACGCTTTGCTTTTGTGTGTGTGCGGATTGTGTGGTTGTGTTTATGTGTTTGTTACTTTTTTGTGATGACAATTAAATACAATAAGAGAGAAATGTGCCCTAAAACAAAAAAGTGCTCACAAAATATGAAGCTGATTGGTCCAGCAGTTTGTGACACGCATGTGCTCACACACACGCGCACACACACGCGCGCGCGCACACACACACACACACACACACACACACACACACACACAGGTGGACATAATAAATAAAACTTGTGTCTCTGCAGACTGAAGAGCCTCTTTAATATCTGCTGGTTTTTTATTTTCTCTGCTTTGCGTTTCCTGCAAACTGTCGCCCTTCACACGACCTTCACCTCCAACAGTTCACGCCCCCCCTCCCTCTCAGGTACCAGCGCCCCCCCCCGCCACTCCTCTCACCTCCCATCTGCTGCAGGACTCGCTGTCCTCCAGGCTCAGCTCAGAGTCCTGGCAGCGGCCTGACTCCCCGCCGAGCGGGGACCGATTTAGCCTCTCCATGTTTGGAGGCCGACGGGGGGAACCGGCGGGGTGGAGGAGGAGGCGGCGGCGGGGGGGTGTTTGGTTGTTCTGCTGGCCTCAGCCAAAACTATGAGTCAGTCACGACTGGGATTTTCGGCCCCGAGCCGGCCCCTCCCACTTTCACTGGACGAGTCATTTCAGCTTCACGCTCGTAAAAAATAATATTTCCCCTCAGAGGCGCTCACGCTTTCACTGTGCGAATGACGGGAAACTGATTTATTTTCAATGCTGATAAATTGAAAGATATTAATAAAAAGCTTGCAGGGGCGTTTCTAGGATCTGAGGACACCGGGGGCTCAGGCCCAACCCCTGGGGGGGGGGGGGGCCCCTCATTTTTCACAAACAAGCTCTGAAATGTAATTTTTTATGCAGTCTGGCAGTTTTTTTATAACTGTAATTATGAATTATGATATGAAAATGATTAGTAGTTATTAGTGCTGAGTAGAAACAGAATACTTTACATCTTCTATCATTGAACATTTATTGAGCAGAGGTGGAAAACTGATCTTGCAGAATCAAACTAAATACATTTAGTCATGGACAGATTATTAAATTATTAAAATTAAATTTTCATCATTATTGAGAAATTTGTTATTTATGAGAGGGACAGAGGTCGAACTAAAAGGGGGAAGGATGTCAAATAATTCTTAAAGCGCTGATGAGGGGCTGATGTTTTTTATTTTGGCTTAGGGGAGAGGCATACAACTTTAAATGAATTTGTATTTATTTTACTGCCAATTTTTAAAGAAAACATGACGTCAAATCACAGAGAACTGCGGGTTTGGGAGGCATGGTTTCTTCAGAATTTTTTGACTGAAAAAAATGGCTATTATTTTTTTTCTTTAAAACTTTTTGGCAATCTTTTAAGAACTTTTTGGTGATTTTTGTTTTCAAAATTTTTGGTGATTTCTTTTTGAATACAATTTTTGATTCATAGTGCTTTTTTTCTTAAAAAATTTTGGCAATTTTTTTTCTAATTTTTGTTGATATAAAAAAACATCTTTTTTTTCTTTAAAACTTTTTGGCGATTTTCTTTCTTTAAACATTTCTGATGTTTGGGGTTTTTTGTCTTTTAAAATTTATGGTATTTTTTTTTTTTTTTAAAAATAAGGTTGACAATTTCTTTTCTTAACAAATTTTGGGTGATTTTTTTTTCTTTACAAACTTATTGTGTTGGGTTTTTTCTTTAAAAATTTTGGTGAATTTTAGAGAAAGCATGCCTTCCAAAACCCTCAAGGCCCGCGGAAACGACACCAGTCATCACAGCTTGAAACTGGGAAAATGTAATGAAACAAGATTATTTTTTAATTATTTTTACTATTAATTATTTATTTATTTATTTATTTTATTCTTTATTTTATTTTTATTTTTATTCTATATTTTACCCACTGGTCCTTGAACACTGGGTCAAAAGACCGAGCCAGCCCCTCCTCTGAAATAAAGAGCAGTCCCTTAGGCAGACTGTTATATTTGAATATCTGTTTCGCTCACAGGTTATTTATGAATAACTCTTGTTGTTATCCTTCAGATGCTCCCTGCTAAACCCGAACAGACGAACCTGCGGTTTTACCGTGACACCGTGACAATAACGATTTAAAAGACTTTGTATCTGAATGTGTTTGTGTCTTATTCTTATTAATGGGCTGTAAAATTTTACAAAACAAGCATAAATCACAGCTCTGCCTTCCTCGTGTCAGGACGCCTCTGAGGAGCCCACAGGTGAAATACCTGGCCCACAGCAGAGGTCAAAGGTCAGCGCCCCGCACTGAACGTCCCCAGGTTGTGAGCAGGACGGGACGACGCGAACTGAGAAGCTCAACACAACTTCAAAGTGCAACTCCAAAAACGGCCTCAGTTAAAGTGTTTATAGACAGAAGGTGGAGCAGAAATACTCAACCTGCTTCACCTGGGGGCCACTTCTGCAGAGTGACAGAGGCCAGGGGCCAGGGGCCAGTCACAGCGGCCCCAAACATGTTTGAGGATTTTAGGACGTTTCAAAGAATTGTGGGTTGTTTCTCAGATTTGAGCATGTTTCTAGGATTTCCAATTTTTGGACATTTCCAGGATTTTAGGACACATCTGGGCCATCTGGACGTTTCTAGGACTTTAGGACATTTTTTAAGATTTTAGCATGTTCCCTGGATTTGAAGGTGTTTCTATGATTTTAGAACATTTCTCAGATCATAAGATGTTTCTGAGACTTTAGGACATTTCTTGTACTTTGGGCCATTTCAAGGATTTTAGGACATCAGTGTCTCAGCTGTGTCCTCTGTCGGGGGTGTCGGGGATCCTCCTCTGGCTCTTTTTTTGATCAACAAGCTCTATTTTGATGCTGTTTTATGTCTCTGACACCTTATGGAGACTAAAAGGACAAAAACTATTAACAGAGTCAACCACTTTATTTTCATTGTGAATTAGAAAATGGTTCGGGGGCCACCGGGTGGCCTATTGGGGGCCAGATTTGGCCCTCGGGCCTTAAGTTATCACTGGAGGTCTGAAGAGTCAGACACACTGTAACCACACAAATATTTGAACTGCAGTGCTTATTTACGATATATAATACAATAAAACTTCCCGTCTTCTACATGCAGCCGCGTTTTACGTCACGTGAGCTCAAATGTACCAAAACAAAAGAAAAACGACTGAAGATGAAAGAAAACCAACAGCGAAGACATCATGCTCAGGCTGCGTGTGAGCCGACGACCTCGACCACATTAAATTTCTACTTCCTGAACATTTTGAGCAGCTGGACACTGAAACCAGGATGTGAAGGAGGCTGGCGCAGACTTACCGTCAGGTGCTGGAAGAGCCAGGCTCTCAGGATGTTGGTGGCCACTTTGGGGAAGATGCCTCTTTTTTTGTTGTGCAGTTTGTCTCTGTCGGGGTCGTCGTCGTCTCCGGTGCTGGGAGACGCCACGCCGTTATCCAGGCAGTCACCTGATCAGCACAGAGACGAGACAAATTATTTTAAGTCAAATCTTAGGGAGAAGGTTTGTCTCTGACGGGATCATTTCCATCACGCAGTCACACTAAGAACAACAGTCTGAGCCCATCAGTGACAAAAACACGCTCTCAGAGGACAGACGCTGACGGACGCTGATGGACGCTGACGGACACTGACGGACACTGACGGACACAGATGGACGCTGACGGATGCCGACGGACCTAAAATCCTACAAATATCCTAAAATCCTAGAAATGTCCGAAAATCATCAAAATGTCCTAAAATCCTTGAAATTTCCTAAAATCCCACAAACTACCTAAAATCCTTGAATCCTAGAAATGAACAAAAAATGAAGAAAGTTCCTAAAATCCTGGAAATGTCCTGAAACCCTAAAAACATTTTTTTTAAAAAAAACAAAAACCAAAAACCAAAAAATCCCCTAAAATCCCACAGACGTGTCAGCGACCGGCCTCTGGCCTCCGTCATATTTAACAGCAGGCTGAGAGTCGCTGCTTTAAACTAAAAAAGAAACAGTTTAAACTCGCAGTTGGCTGATCGCGGCGTATTTCTGGTCGTTTTTTCAGGATGCAGTTACTGTATTTGCTCGTGGTCGCGGCGCCGCGGCCAGCTCGCTAACATTAGCACGTTACACTTGGGCGTCTCAGCACTTTTCTGCCCGTTAAGCCGTCACACGCCTTCACTCGTGTACTTTCCCTGAGTGGATTCAAACTGGTGACCCTGCAGTCCCGCTGGCCAGCGTGGCCCCGCTCCGTCACCCTCCTCATGCCTCAGCCCCCGCAACTCAGCCCATGACCCGCGTCCCCGCAGTTTTTGGACGGTGGTACATAATGCAGCATTTCAGCTGAAAACCACTAAAAGCTGCTGTGCTCGGTGTTTTTACTGCACTCTCTCTGCCTGTTTAATGAGCCTCATTTTCTCCTCAGTGTTTTTAACAGCGCCGGGCCAAGGTTAAGGCGGCGGGCCCCGGCAGCCTGCAGCGGGAGCCCCGGGCCCCGCCGCCCTGCCCGGAGTCAGCAACCAGGGCCTCCCTCCCTGCGCCTCAACAGAGGCGGGATTCTGCCGCGCAGCAGAGCCCGAAAAGGTGGAAATAATCATAAAAATGATGCGTAACTCCATAAACAAGCTCTCAGCCTCATTAGGCCGAACCGCAAGCTCCCCGAGGCTGATTTCAGCTCCGCCCCTCCACCCGCAACCCCCCGCTCCTCAGAGAGCCGAGGAAGGAGCTCCGAGCCCACCTGCTAACGTCTGTGACAACGCAGCTTCACTGCAACCTGTGAAGTAACGGAGAAGAGGACGGCTGCAGAAATACGGAGGAGTTAGTCACAGCTTCGTTTTGTGATCTCAGCTGGAAATATTCAAAACCAAACTGCTGCACGCTCGACCGTGTGGGACAGATCCACAGCGACGTTTTTTTAATTTTGTCATTTTTTTAATTTAACACAATCCATTAACAAACATTATGGCTCAAAGTGTTTAATAATAGTGCAAAGGTGCTTATGTCCGATCACATACAGTTTTAAAAGGCTGTGATTTATTTACTGACACTTTTCAAAGAAAACATGCTTTCCAAAATAATACACAAAAAATAATAATGTATTAAAATAAATGTTGCTGCAAATCATTGACATATCCCAAACTGTGATCATCAAAAAACCATCTACTTAGCATGTAGTATACTGAAAATAAATCATTGTTTTTTTGTTTTTCATTTAAAAACATAGTGGCATGATGACAAAAACTTGGCATTTAAAGGGTCAAAATTTTGAAAATTAATGAATATTTGATATTTAAGATTAGGACTGATGTTGGTTAAAAAAAACGTAATTAAAGTATAAAATAATATTAATATATGATATTTTTGAAGTGCATTTTGTGCGCAGAGCGATACGAGTGTGTGACATTAAAGCGGGCTCTAAAGGGTTAAACATGCTGTTTAAGAAAAATTTGCCAGAGAAACATCCGCAGTCGTCGTTCGAGCACATGATGAATCTTTCTCTGCTCTGCACATGTGAGATTAAAAAAAAAAAAAAACAAAAACGCCGCGGTGCAGTCGTGCAGCCGGCCGCCTCGCCGCTGCGCTTTTTAAGAAGTGTTTGCACAGAGTTTTATTATCCGTGGTCTGCTGGAGGAACGCTCACTGCAGAGAGACGGAGGACAGAGTCTTTATTTTCCACCACATTTCCACTACGGACCATTTCCCCTCTGCTGGCGGCGGTGGGAGGAGTCCGATGAATGAAAGCCAATCCAACGCTCGAATAGCGGTGACCTCACTGCTGAGGTCAGAGCGGGAATAAAAACACTGGAGAAGAAACTGAACGCATCCAGCGGAGAGATTTTTAAAGACGTACAGGAGGCTGGAGGGGCGATATGTGGCAAAAAGTATGTGGACGCGGGAGCATCTGGTTTCAGGCTCCTGAACTTGTTCGTGTTGTCTTCACCTCGAGTTTTGGCAAAAACAGCCTCTGCGTACGCAGATCCATATATGTGGAAACTTCTGCACAAAGATTTAAAGTTGCACTCTTTGGTTCTTCGGGGACGTTTCAAAGCTCTGCTGCAAAGCTTTTGTTTACTCGAAGTACAAATACTTCAAAATTGTACTTAAACCCTTTTTGCTTTAACATCACAAACACTCGTATCACTGCGCACAAAATCAAGCTTTAAAAAAATATTATTTTCTACTTTAATTGAGTTAATTTTTTTAACCAATATCAGTCCTAATCATAAATATCAGAAATGTATTAATTTTCAAAATTTTAACCCTTTAAACACTAGGTTTTTGTCATGATGCCCTTATGTTTTTAGATTAAAAAAAAAAGAAATGATCTTGAATATACTACATGCTAAGCAGTTTTTTTATTATCATCACATTATCATTCATTTTTGTGCAGTGTCAAATAAACTATGAATGGATGACATTGATCCTCTCATCTCCCTTTTGGAAAGCCGGCAGACGAACATATTTCTGCGTGACGGAGGAAGTCAGAGTGACAGTACTGTGGTGTTGTATGCAGAGGACGCGTTTCTGTTTTTCCTCTCCACGATGGCAAATTAACACCGAGCAGCGGCCAAATCTGCTGCGGAGTTTGGCCGAGGCTTCAGAGTCAGCAGATGTCATCTGACGTCCTGCTGAACTGAGGTTTTGCAGTAACGTCAAAGAAATCTCTTATTAACCACATTTGGCTCGGCAGCGGAGGTCAACCGAGGAGCTGGCGGCGTTTAAGCGATGTTTGAATATCCTGCAGAGAGCGAGCGAAGCAGCCGGAGGTCCGATGCTGATTCCAACAGTCACAGTCAAAGAGGTTGTCTTTAGTTTCACGGATTTAACCGAAAACGTCCCGAGAAGGAGATTAACTCCTCGAAACCGGGATCGTTTTTGTGCGCTCTGTTCAGTCGACCTCCACAAGCTATTTGACCGAGACCGAAGAAAACAAGTTTGATTTATTTCAGAAAACACGGAGAAAAAAAAGGCCAACTTGGCAAGAAATGTCCCAGAAATTGCGTTTGTATTTGGTAAATTTGTGACAAGAAAACTGCCAAAAATAATCGTTTTAAAAATGAGGTAATTATTAGAAAATTATCAAACAAAAAAGTGAAAAAAATGTTCTGTTAACTATGTTAACTATATTTAAAATTATTTCACCCAAAAAAAAATATATATATATAGAATAAACACTTTTTTCTGCACTTTTAGATCATTTTCTTTTTTATGTTTATATATACACACACATTCACACTACATGTCACATTCATCCACGAACACACACATTCACACTACATGTCACATTCACCCACTAACACACACATTCACACTACATGTCACATTCACCCACTAACACACACATTCACACTACATGTCACATTCACCCACTAACACACGCATTCACACTACATGTCACATTCACCCACAAACACACACATTCACACTACATGTCACATTCACCCACAAACACACACATTCACACTACATGTCACATTCACGCACTAACACACACATTCACACTACATGTCACATTCACCCACTAACACACACATTCACACCACATGTCACATTCACGTACTAACACACACATTCACACAATGTTCACAGCAGACAAAATAATCACAAAAATATGAATAAATCGTGTGTAAAAAGCACCAAACAGTCCCTAAGGGTGAATGAAGCAGCTGATAATCTGGCCTGGAGGACGCAGATTAAGACTCGCATCATAGTGAAGCATAAAGACATTTTGGACGTATCGAGACGTTTTCTCTCACAGCTGAATTTCCAGTTTGACTTTTTGAATAAAAACACACTTTGTGAACAGTCTTGTGTGTATTTGTGCAGGTGTGTTTGTGTTTTAGAGTGAGAGCATTTTACAGCAGGTCTGTTTGTTATATACGTGTGTGTGAATCTGTTCATGTGTGTTACAGTGTGACAGTGTTTACTGCGCACCTTGTTATTTCTGTTCCCCGTGTGTGTGTGTGTGTGTGTGTGTGTGTGTGTGTGTGTGTGTGTGTGTGTGTGTGCTGGGACATAAAGCGTCCTTTCTTCAGCTCCGCTCGAAGCTCATGTCGTCCGTCAGCCTTCATCACTCTCTCACTCCCTCTTTTCCTCGACTGTCTCACTTTATTTTCTAACTCACATCAAGTCCGACATGTCGGAAAACCCTCTCACACACACACACACACACACACACACACACACACACACACACACACACACACACACACACACACACACACACAGACATTTACTCGAGTACTGTTCTCAAGCACAAATTCGAGGTACTTTTTGGCATCTTCATACTTGTACACTTCATCTCATTGGTAAATATTGCACTTTTTACTGCTCTACATTTAGCTGACAGCTGTTGATGTCGGACGTTTGCGATAAACTGAAGGACGCGGCGTTCCTTTGACTCGAGATTTCCCTTTTTTAGCTCGACTTTTAACTATTAATTTATATATTTTAGTCTGTTTTACTAGATGCTATCTTATTTTTTTATTTTTTTTACTTTTTTTGCCTTCATTCACCATTTAGTGCGTACAAATAACCAAATACACAGTCAACAAAGAAAAAATATGGGATTGAATATTGGATAAAAGTAAGAAAGCAACCATAATGACCATAAATATACTTTAAAAAATGAAAATAAAAAGCAGAAAAACAAAGTGTCGATAGCGTTATCAATTATTTGTTCTATTATCCTTTAATTTACCATTTTATCAACTATTAAGAGTATTTTATTGATTTATTTATTTAGTTATTCATTTATTTTACCTATGATTACTATTATATATTTACTTATTTTCATCTTTCATCTGCAGGTTTTATCCTGCGTCTGTTGTTTCCTCGCTTATAGCAGCGTTTTTCAGTTACTGATTTTAATAAGAACTCTTATTTTATTAATTAAATTCATTAAAAAGTGATGCTTTTTTTTTTTTTACCCATGAGCCTTTTTATTTTGGGTTTTATTGTATAAATCACTTAATGTTACAGTTTTGCTTGTATGAAAAGTGGTATTTAAATAAAGTCTGATTGATTTATGTGTAAACTATTTAAAAACCCTCTTTGATCAGCTGGAAAATGCATCATCACGAAACATTTTTCGGCGCAGTAAATACTTTTTATCTAAGTATTATCAGTACATTTTACCAAAATAAACTTCAGAGTGTGGTATCAGTACTTCTACTGCAGTAAAGGATCTGAACATTTGATCAAACGCTGGCATTTAAAGATAAGACGTACGAGCATGGACGCTGGATGTGGTGCTCCGTCAGAATAAGCTCACCTTGTTCGCTGCTGTTGTCTCCGCTGTGAGACGTGTGTCCTCCGCTGGACGGTCCCGGCGTTCCGGCCGACCGGATCGATGCTGCGTCGTCGTGATCTCTGCTCCATGAAATCTGCACAGAGAAAGGAGGAGGACAGCTAATCAGACACAGATCACATCAACAGGCAAATATAAAGGTTGGTCTGACCTTGACCTTTAAACACCAAAATCCAATCAGTTCATCTTTGAGTTTACTTGACTTTTTTCGCCAAATTAAAAAAAAAAAATCCCTGAAGTTGGTCGAGATATTGCGCTCACAAGAATGACATAAACAGGGTCACTGTGACCTTGACCTTTCACCTTTGACCATTAGATTCTCATCACTTCATTCTTGAGTCCGAGTGGGCGCTTGTACCTTCAGCAAACTCCCTCAAGGCTATCTTCAAATATTGCGTTTACAAAACTGAGACAGATGTAAGGTCACCATGACCTTGACCTTTAGACACCAAATTCAGCTCATTGTTCAGCTCAATTGAATGTTTGTGAAAAATTTGAAGAATTTTCCTCAAGGTGTTCTTAAGATATTGCTTTCAAAAGAATGAGACAAATGCAAGGTCACCATGACCCTGACCTTTGACCACCAAAATCTAATCAGTTTGTTTACTAGAATCCCCATTTAGCCTCTGCATTAAGCAGTAGCTGCTGAGGTGTCCATTATTTTCATTAACAATATTTTATTATAAGAACACACAGTAGCTCCACATAATGATTTATCTCTTTAATAGTTGAGAAAATAAATTCAACTTATTGATAATATCACAAGAAGAAATGGATAAATAGCCCAAAATCCAAACATATCCTCAAGACCATCAAAAGTATATATCAAATACAGTGTTCTACACTATTCCTTGTGTAATTATATACAATTTTACCTTTTTTTTGAAAATATAGTTCATCATTTTCAGACATTTAAAAAAAACTAAATAATGACACTATCCTCTGTATTCAACTACAGAGAGGCAACAAAAAAGAAATCCTCAAAGGTGTTCAAAAAAATGAGAAAAATGAAGTCACAATGACGCTGGCCTCTAACCACCGAAATCTCAGGAGTTCATTCTTGAGTCAAAGTGGACGTTTGTGCCAAATTTGAAGAAATTTCTTTGAGGCAATCTTGAGATATCACGTTCGTTAGAATGGGACAAATGGACTACCCAAATACATAAAGCCGCAGGTGCGTTGACACCTGGCATCACAGGCTGGTTCTCGGGTCTCGGTCACCTTTTTGGCAAAAGTGACCCAGAAGTCGAGCGGAAGATGGAGCGCTACCAGCCAGGAATAGTTGGGATCACCTTTAAGCAAAACCCTGAGTCTGAATCCAAAATGGACTTTTTTACAAGCCCCCGCCTGAGAGCTGCAACTACGTGATCTCTCACAGAGACCTTGACCTTGGACCTATGACCACCAAAATCTAACCATCTCATTGTTGTGTCTGAGTGAATATTTGCCTTAAATTTGTAATAATTTCCTCGAGGCGTTCTGGAGATATCGTGTTCACAAGAATGTGACCGACGCACGGACAACCTGAAAACATCACACCTCCAGCCTCCGATATCACCAGAGTAACTACTGCAAAAAAAACACGTAAATAGATATTATTTTATCCACTCAACTTCTTTGTAAAATATATCATGTAAATCAGAAATAAAGTTGATCTCTGTGGAGCTCAGACTCACCTACAGAGCTAAACAAACAGAAAAAACAGAGCATCACTGTCCCGCCCTCTCCTTTTGATTGACAGGTGATGGGCTCAGAAACACAGAGACTCAAAAACAACAAGAACCGAGAGGATTATCAAAGTATCATCCCACCAAAGAGGACGCACCTGAAAATGAAACCAGCAGCTGTGGGGCTGCTGGTCATCCGACACTAAGCTGCTGGAGTTCACACTTGTGGGTGATTAAAGGGTTAAAGGCCTGACAAGTGGCTGCTGAGAGCTGATTTAAAACCTGCTCGGCTGCCTCGCGAAAACAGACACAACCCGACTCCTCACCTCCATTATATCTGCTTCTATGGGAAAACAGAGGCTTCAGGTGTGTGTGTGTGTGAGTGTGTGAGTGTGTGTGTTCAGACACGTGAACACACAACAGTTTCAGACTGGCTTGTTTCAGCAGATGTGCGTCCTGCAGCTGGATGATCAAATCTTACTGCTAGAGCGGACTGTCGGACATGTCCGCACTGGAGCAGACTGTCGGACATGTCCACGCGCTGGAGCGGACTGTCGGACATGTCTGCACTGGAGCAGACTGTCGGACATGTCCACGCGCTGGAGTGAGCTGTTGGACATGTCCGCACTGGAGTGGGCCGTTGGACATGTCGGCGCTGAAGCGAGCTGTCGGACATGTCCGTCCGTGCACCGGAGCGGACTGTTAGATATGTCTGCGCACTGATGCGGGCTGTCGCACATTTCGGTGCTGGAGTGGACTGTTGGACATGTCCACAGTGGAGCAAGCTGCCAGACATGTCCGCACTGGAGCGAGCTGTTGGACATGTCCGCACGCAGGAGCGGGTGGTCGGACATGTCCGCGCAGAGAAGACATCTATACGATGTCCAGAAAACACATTTATATGATGTACAGAAAGGACATCTATACTGCGTCCAGAGGAGGCATCCATATGACGTCCAGAAAAGACATCTAGGCTATACTATGTCCAGAAAAGACATCAATAGTTTGTCCAGAAAAGACATCAATACTTTGTCCAGAAAAGACATCTATACAATAAATGCTGAAGTAACAGAAGAGCAGACGGACTGCAGTCGGCTGCTGCTCTGCGTATCTGCAGCAGAGCTCATTTCAGTGTGTATCGTTTTCAGGAAGTGACGGCGGCTCACCTGATCCATGTTGCTCCCTGATGACCTGATGAAGTCCTCGCTGTCCGACTTGTTTCCGTCTCGGTCGTCTATGACCAGATCGATCGGCATTTTCCCTTTCAGGCAGCTGATGTATCGATGACAGAAGTTATCACAAAGCTCGTGGACCTGCGAATTAAATATAAATCAATGAAGAATAAACATGTCAACACAGTCTTTTTGAAACCTCAGCATATTGGTTTGATTTGACGAAGGCAAAAACTGGGAAGAAATTAGTAAAAAAAAAAAAAAAGAGACTCCTGAAAATAAGCAAAGAAAAAAGAAAGAAAAGTAAAAAACATATGAAAATAAGAAGAAATATACATATGCACACAGCCCAAAAACTATCAAGAAATTAATATAAATATCTAGAAAATTACCTGAAAATAAGAAAAAAATGAGAAAAGTTAAAAAAAAAAAAAAATGAAAGCAAAGAAAAAAATATTTTTTTCTGTAACATAATTTCAAACTTAGAATGATTATAATGATTATAAATAAACAAAACTTTCTGGACACTTTTCTGATTTTTTTGTTGATAATTTTGTAATAATTGCCCATGTTGTTTCTTTCGTCTCCTTTGACTAATTTCTTGAGATCTGTGTGACATTTCTTGGTCGTTGCATTTTTGGTACTGTTATCAAATATATTTTGACATACTTCTTCTTTACTCTTTCCATTTTTTGCTACTTAACAATTCCTTTCCACATATAAGAAATATGCTTTGGTGTAGTAAATTACAGTAAATTATTGTCATCATTATTACTATTATTACTTATTTATTTATTTATTTATTTATTTGACTTTTTTGTGTTTGTCTTTAATCTGAGATGTTTTTGAGAATGTGGAAAGCACTGTGTTGTTACGTTCGAAAATGAATAAAAATCTATTTCAAAATAAAAAATAAAAGCAAAAAAAAAATCAAATATAGAACAAATATAAATAATTATAAATTACAATAAATATTTCTGACCTTCTCCAGCTCGAGGAGGTGGAAGCGCAGCACTTGTATCGACTGGACCATCTACAGAAAAAAAGATAATAATGAAAAAGTGAGACAAAAATAAGCACTTTAATTTTATAACATTACATTATTTAAAATGATAATAGTACGATAACAATAATGACAGAAACTCACCAAATTGTCCAGCTCTGGGTTTGATGAAAATAAAGGCCTCTCTGATCGGATCTACACAAAAAAATATATACATATAAATTATTATCAAACAGAAAACAAAAGTTGGAGTTTTTACGAAACAACGATCTACTGCAGCCAACACCGAGAAATTTACAGGCAGATTCAGGTGTAATTACGCCGAGTGAAGGAAGGTAATGACGTGACGACGGGGAAGACGTTTGAAAGCCGAGAAAATTGGCTTGATTTTTTTTTTTTCAAAAAATGGAGATAATGCACTAAGCAAAACACAAAAAATTACTCAAAAATAATCAAAAATATTGTTCAAAGTTTTTTTAAATTACATGAGAATTAGTACAAAAATATTTAAAAAGCATGAAAAACGTTAAAAAAAATTGTGAAAAAAAATGCTAAAAAGAAAGAAATATATATATATATATATAAATACAGTTTTCCCAAGCTTTGTACCTTGACAATTTCCCCAGATTTTTAAAAAATAATTCTCAAAATCTACCAATTAATTTCAGTTTGTGGAACATTTTTTACCAAGTCGTTAATTGCCTTTTTTCACTGTGTTTTTGAAAGAAATCGCACCAATTTGCTCAATTTCAAAGGTTTAAAAAGTGATGTCCAGTCAAGTCTGAGAAGACGGAAGAATTAACCCTTTGAAACCTGAGCAAAGTGGTGTGATTATTTCAAAAACACTGAAAGAAGGAAATAAGCAACAATTGAAGAAATTACCCAAAAAAATATTAAGAACTTGGTAAAAAAGTGCAAGAAAATTAATTTAAAAAAAGAGTTTAATACAAAGAGAAATTACCTTTACAAAGTGCATAAAAATTATAACAATTCTGTAATGTTATTTTAAATTTGTAATTACACTTATTTAAGTTTTTTTCCTAGCTTTGATTAAAAAAAAATATTTCTATATTTTGCAGTTTGTGGAGCATTTCATATCAAGTAGCTCATCGCCATTTTTTCCACATTCTTTTTGAAAAAAATAATAATTCTGTAACATAATTTTAAATATGTAATCATTAAAATTAGATATAAATATATTTTTACCCCTTTCCCACTAGACAATTACCCCTATTTTTAAAAAAAATAATTTAGAATAAATGTCTTGCATTTCTCACAAAGCTGCCTGTTGCCTGTTTTTGAAAGAAACTGAAGTTCAAAGGTTTTAAAAACTTGTAAAAATCATTCGAAAGCAGCACAAGAGAAGCGACGTCTGCAAATTTCAGAAAGTTAAAATTCTTCTGCAAAAAGATCTAAAGAGAATCGCATAAACAGCGATCTCCTGTGAGGATTTAGTGAACCTTAAATACAGACAAACACAAAGATCGATCAAGGATCTGGATCTGGATCGGGGGATCAGTGGGGCCCGCGGCTCGTTTTGGCCCCGGGGCCACATTAACGGGGCCCGTAATGATCCTGCAGACACCTGGATGAAACGTTTTTTTTTTTTACGTACCTGTTTGGAGAAGACGGCGATGTCCTCGTTGAAGGAGTCCGAGGAGCAGACGTCTCCTCCGGCCACGCCGCTCTCTCTCGGCGTGCACGTCGCCAATTCACATTTCTCAAAAATCAGTGCGAGGAGAGGGAAGAGAGGATGCCTGCGGGGGGGATGGAGGGAGAGGAAGAGGAGAGAGGGAGAGAGAGAGAGGAGGAGAGAGGGAAAGAGAGAGGGAGGGAGGGAGAGAGAGAGTGGGGGAGGAAAAGAGAGATGGAGGGAGAGGAAGAGGAGAGAGGGAGAGCTTAAATTATAACATGTTTCCTGCTGCCTCAAACTGGCGAAAAAATATCTATATTTATCTATACTATCTATATATTTATATGTGTATTTATGTATATATGTACAAACATTCAAACATTCACTTTATTCTGTTGGTTTGTATCTGTGGTTATTAAATCTGCTGGTTTGTCATTCTGACATGTTTTGTGCTCTTGACGGGAGATAAATCCCAAATTATCCAAATAAATAATAAATGGGTACTTAATAATGTTTGAAAATGGACACGAAAAGACCAAAAATGTGTGAATATATTGTGAACATCTCCTCTGTGTCGTATGTTGTATGTGTTATTTCTATGTTGAATAAAAAAGAGTAAAAAAAAGTGGATCAACATCATTTTTTGTGCTGCATTCAAGTATTTAAACCTCTGAACTTTGAGCAAATTACTTTGATTTCTTATAAAAACACAGGAAAAAATGCAATTAGCAACTTAGCAAGAAAAGCCCAGCGAAGAGCAAAAAAAAAAGTAAATTTAGAAAATTATTTTAAAAAAGCTACGGGAAAATGTCCATAGGATTTTATTTATGAAAAATATTTAAAATTACTCACAAAAGTATTATAATATTTAGGCTATTCTCTCAGAACATTTCCTTGTTTTTATTGTTTGTTTTTTCCCACTTTCGCATGTTTTATGTTAGTTTGTTTTGGGTCTTTTCAAAGATTATTTTCAGGTAATTTTCTTGTAATTTTTTTGCTAATTTTGGGCTATTCCATCCTCTTCTCGTGTTTTTTTTAAGGAAAATAAATTGTTCAAGTTTCAGAGGATTAAAGGCAAATAAAGTGAATGTTTTTTCTTTGTCATGATGTACAAACAAAGAGAAAAAACGGCTCTAACATGCAGATACATAATGAAATCTAATACAACTAAACCTCAAAAGTTATAAAAAGAAAAGGCACAGCTTTTTACAAAGTTGTAATTTCTTTTTAAGATTTTTGAAAGAAATCAAGCCAATAGTTTTGTATTTATTTTACTGCCATTTTTTAAAAGAAACTGCAGATTTAGAAGGCATGTTTTGTTTTTTTTGTTTTTTTTTAAAGGTGATTTTTTTCTTGTCTTTCAAAATTTTTGGTAATTTTTTAATTGCTTGTTTTTTCTTTAAAACATTTGGCGTTATATTTATTATTTTTATAATATATATTGTATTTTTAGTATTATTTTGGGTAATTTTCTAAAGAATACATGCCTTTCACACCCGCAGGCCCACTAAATTAAAGCGTCATCACAGCCAGAAACTGCAAAAACAAAAATTATTGTCAGATTTTCCTGAGTGACTCCAAGAGGCTCGAGAAAAATTATTTGTAGCTTTAGGGGAGGGTAAAAAAATAAATTAATTAAAAATAAAAAATAAAGAACAGTCTGTTAGACATATTCTTATTTTATATATATATATATATTTATTATTATTACTATTATTAATATTATTGCTATTTTCATGATTATAATAATAATAATAATAATAATAATAATAATAATAATAATAATAATAATAATAATAATTATTATTATTATTATTATTATTATTATTATTATTATTAACAACAAAAATATTATTTTTTATTTTTATTTATTTATTTATTTAATTTTATCCAGGGCTTTTTATAAAACACTCTGGTCTGAAGTTTTGGACGCTCTGTCCCGATGACTCACTTGTTTTCTTTATTTCACTAAAGCAGCTGAATCTTCTTCACATCTGAGCGGCCTGTTTTGGGTTTTTTTTCTCTTTTTTTTTTACCTCCCTGTGAACAGCAGCAGCCGTCACTTCATCACGCTGATTTTTGGCGCGGCGCGGCCTGGGATGGCTCAGCTTGTAGCTCAAAACAGATAAATCAAACATGAAACTGTGCACCAAAGAAGAAGAAAAACTGCTGCGAAGGAGCTTTTCGTCCTCATCAGTCTTTTTCGTGTGTGATGTGTCGCCGTTTTTACAGCGTCAGTAAACTCGTCATACCCATAAATGGCGTCTTTGTCCCTCTTGACGGCGTCTCCAGCTGCGGCGCCCATGCTGCTGCTGCCGCCGCCGCCGCTGCTGCTGTGGGCGGACTGGGCGTACTGGTGTGGCGGGTACGGCCCGGCGGCGGCGGCGGCGGCCAGGTGAACGGCCTGCAAAGAGCGGGCGGCGGCAGCGTGGTGGTGGTGATGCTGGTGTGGGTCTCCGTACACACCGCCCACGCCGTCCAGCCCGTAGTGGGCCAGGTCTTCATACTGAAACACGGACATGACACATGAGTGACCTTTGACCTTTAAGATGAGCGACTCGCTGATAAACATGAACGTTAAATGTCACAAAGTGTGAGCACGGCGAAGACGATTAACGGACTTTAACTGAACATAAATTTAATTTAAAAACATTTTGTCACAAAATAAAATGAGACAGAACGACAACAGCTGATGCAAAAATCGATGCTCATAAAAAAAATAAAAAGTTGCTAAAAACAAAAAGATTGGGCCCTCGATAATGTGCGTTTAAAACCTGTATTCAAACCTCTGACACCTGAAAAATTAAGTTTAATTAGTTTTCAAAAAACATAATGAGCAACTTGACAAGATATGTCCTGCAAATCAAAAGAATAAATAAATAAATAAATAAATAAATAAATAAATAAATAAATAAAAGGTGTTGAGAAAACTATCTGAAAATGACCTGAATGTGATTATTAGATATAATTAAAAAAGGGGGAAAAATGACCAAATAGCTGTATTTATAATTCTCTATCTATTCAAAATTATGTTAAAGAAAAAATAAATATTATGTGTGTATATATATATATATATATATATATATATATATATATATATAAATAGTTTTAAATCATTTCCTTAAGATCATTTTTTCCCTTTCTTTCTTTTTAAGGTTATTTCCTTGTAATTTTTTTAAACTAATTTCTTGCAAATTCTCAGGGACTTTCCTTATTAAGTTGCTCACCTTTTCTAATTTTTTCTTCAAAAAATCAAATTGCTCAAGCTTCAAAGAATTAAAGGCAAATAAACTGTTTTGTTTCTTTCCTTTTCATAACAAATTAAAATACTTCTAACATGCAGCTTTATGATGAAATCTATTAAAACAAAACCTCAAAAGTGATCAGAGACAAAAGTAACAATCACAACAACGTCAACAAAAAACAACAATATGCTACAAGTGTTTCTCTTATTATTTCCAATATTTGTCTCCTCACGTGACAAATATTGTGAAAATTGGGAAGAAATAATATTTTAATTTTTAAATACAAAGTCAGTGTTTGAAACTCATTCTCACAATATTCGATTTTTGGTGAGATATCATTATTTCCAGATAAAAAAAAATAAAACGTCAACTTTTCAAAATATAAACACCCTGAAATCTTTGTGAAGTGAAAGAATTATCTAATTTGGGGCAGTTTACTACATATTAAATATAATGTTTGACAAAAAAACGTAACAATTAAAAACACCTCTGACAGACTCACTACTGCAGACTTACTACTACTGCAACGTGAAGGTGTCCCTATTATTATGTCCACCACCTGTTTATTTTTATTCATTTATTTATTTTAATTCTTCATCTTCTTTTTGGACGGATTTGGTGGATTTCTGCAAAATTTAAGAACTTCAAAAATACAACAAGAGCCTGTTTTTTTACCAGAATAAAAGAAAATAATGGTTTCATTTATCTGATTCCACAAAATCTCCTGTTTATTTTGTCTGATATGATCAATAAACTTTTAAAAAAGGCCCGCGGACACGAAATCAAATAACACGAAAGCAACATTAAATTCAGTTTCCAGATAAAATGATGAAAATTTAAATATTAAACTCCACTTTAAAGTGTTTATGTTATTTTGCCACCCAGGGTTTTTGCATTCGAGTGCTTCAGATTTTAAAGTGTTCACATTATTTTGTCCATCCCCTGTATACAGAAATCCCAAGGCGAGAGACGTGGTTTTGTTTCGAAGAGCATCAGGTTGTTTCTCATTTAATAAATCATTTTTAAAAAGAAACTCTGACAGATGTTTAACTCTTTGTTAGAGGGTTTTATGAGTTTGCATTGTGCAGGTGTTCCTATTATTTTGTCCAGCCTCCTGTTTATTTATTTATTTATTTATTGACATGATTGTGAATTTTAAACAGCGTCTATGGACACTAATGATAAGACAACAAAACTAAATTCAACTCTCAGATTAATGATGAAAACTAAAACAGTAAATTTGATGCTAAATTTTCCTAAAAAAAAACAACCTGACGCTTCTTATATACAGAGGGTGGACAAAATAACACGAACACTATAAAACATGATGCATTTAAGGGCAAAAATGATCATTAAATTAAATCTAAAGTTTCTGACGGGCTCTAAAATATTTGAACTGTAAATTTAATGTAACTTTTCCTAAAAACAACCTGACGCTTCTGGAAACAAAAGTGTCTTTTCACTTCTTCATAAAGGAGGTGGACAAAATAATGGGAACACTTTAAATCACGATGCAGTCGAATGAAAAAACAATTAAAACTCTCTGACAGACGCTGCATGAAATATTTGTTTTGTGAGATTGCGTTGCGCAAGTGTTCCTATTATTTTGTCTACCCTCCTGTTTATTTTATATACGATCAACAAACTTTTAAACTCTCGTCTGAGGACACAAATGATATTAGAACAAATCTAAATTTAAACTTTCAGATAAAACTTTAAAACTTTTTTTTAAAGTTTTGCCTAAAAACAAACTTCTGAAAACAAATCATCTCTCCACCGGGGAGTTCGTTATAAAGGGGGTGGACAAAATAACGTGAACACTTTAAAACATGATGCATGAGTGCAAAGACAATCATTAATTTAACTGAAGGTAAACTAGTTTTTGCAGAAACATTATAATTCTTATAAATATCACACTGACATGAGCATATTCTATCACACTGCCCAACCTCTGTCTTTATTTCTCAAAAAGCCTAAAAAGATCTGTAGTATTTTTCACAAACAATACAGACAATGTTTAAAATATTTCAACTATAGTGAATAATTTCTAACATTATAAATAAAGATGCAATAATAAATCAAAACGAGTTTAAACTTTTAAACACTGCAATCTAGCATAAAGCAAAAATAATGTTTATCAATGTTTAAAGTTTATCTATTTTTTTCTTTTTAAAATGTGTTTGTAGGTCTTAATGTTTTTATTTAACCCTGTTTGAAATGAACGCCAACAGGTAACTCACACTAATAATGACAATAAAAAAGACAGACTTTAAAATGTTTAATTTCCAAAGTAACGGGACAAAAAAAGACTCATTCTGAGCAAAAAGGTGTTTAAATTTCTAAATTAAAAATATGATTTTAGTATTATACCTATAATGATCCTGATACATGTGTTTATTTTTTCAAGTATAAACTTTTTTTAAACTTGTGTATCTACGAATGAAACCAAAAAAGGACTAAAATATTTACTTTCCAAAGAAACAAGACAAAAAAGCCACCGTGAGAAAAAACGCAAATTTCAATTTTAAGGATGTAATAGTTTTATATAATCTCTGTATAATGATGGTTTGTTTAAAGTTTTTTTTAAAACTTCCACTCTTTTAATTAAGCAAACAAAAGTGATTTATGAGCAAAACGCAATTTAATTTTCATTTAAATAACCTGAATTTATTATTTCTCTGCCATTTTTCTTTGCTTAAAACATAACTTTTGCTACTGACGGTTTGTTTTTTATCATTTTCTTTTTCTTAATGTAACACCAGCAGCTACAAGTCCAAAAACCAGTTACATAAGGTGTCAGATATTACCGTTATAGAGTTTTTTTCATGTTATGTAAAGTCTAAAAGAAGCTCTCACTAAAGCGCGTGAGATCAGACCGATCGATAATCAATAAAACGCAGTTTAAACTTTGACCTCGACAAACAGCCGCCTGAGTGAACAAAAGTTATTTTATTTTATTTTTTAAAGGATTTATTCAAGAAAACTCGACTGAGGTGTTTGTGTGTTGAGCTCCATCAGTTCCGCTTGAACAGATTTTTATCAGCCGTGAAACAAACAAGATAAAATGTTTTTAGGTTTTTTTTATTCTTCACCGCTGAAGCACAAACACACGGCCTCCGAGCCGACACACACACACACACACACACACACACACACACACACACACACACACACACACACACACACACACACACACACACACACACACACACACACACACACCGCCTGCAGCCCAGTAACATTCACTGTCCGATTATTAAGTTTACTTAAGTTTAAAAAGTGTGTTTTCTCAGACTTCATGTTGAAATCTAAATTTTACTTCAAAAAATAAAATAATAAAACTTTGCAAAGTTTGAAGTTCTGTTGTTGGAATTAAATGTTTCTGCTCATTTCGTTTTTGTTTTTTAAACTTTACTTATAAATCAACTGAAAAAAAACCCAAAACTTAAAGACCTGAAATTTAAAACGAACTCATAAATCTTGCTGCAAATTACGGCAACATTTACAATCAAAAATAAAATTATTTATATCCCTAGAAATATAATTAGTTTTTCTTTAGTGTCCTGCTCACAGTGCGTAAAGTGATTATTATTTAATTAACGTTTGTATTGTGTCACTGTTGCAGTTATTATTTGAGCTTAATAAAGTGAAAGTTTCGGAAAGGTGCTTATTTAAACCTGTTAATAATAAATTGGTTGTAAAAATAGTTTTTTAGAAAAAGAAAAAAAAACTATGAAATGAAGTTTAAATCTTTCCTGAGAACAGCTGGTTTGTTTTTACGCACGCGGAAAGTTTGGAGCATTACTTTTTCGTGAGCTTGAAACTGTAAAAAAAAAAAAGTATAATTTAGCGACAACAAAAGACATTAATATTCATAAAAAACAATTATATTTCTAAATAAGATTTAATTCATGTGTTTATTTGTAGTTTAAATTCCTCGTGGGTTTATTTAAGGAAAAGCGCTTTTCTGTTTTTGCGCAAATCCAAAGTTATTTTATCGAACACGAAACTCGTGAAAACGCGCCGTCCTCTCCCTCAGCCTCTCTCACAGAAAAGTTGATTTTTACGCACCCGTTGCGCCATCGGCCGAGTCTCTCCGCCCGGACTCCAGGTGACTCCTGCGGCGCAAAACACACATCCAACTCCCCGGTACCGGAGCGTTAATCACTTAATCCTCGTGTGTGCGTGACGCGACTGGAGCCGCGGAGAGAGACACGCAGAAAGCGGCGGCGGGTCCCCGCAGGCTCCGCTCCGCTCTCCGCGGGAACCGACAGACCGACGGCGACTCTCCGCGACCAGCAGCCCGCGCAGACCGCGTCCTGCTCCCGGGCCTCCGAGCGACAACCTCCCGACAGACCGACCGCTCCGTCCGCAGGCCGAATCCGCTCAGGTTGCATCCAAACCGGGGGTTCAAAGCGAGGAGGAGCCGCCCGCTGCGCGCTGAGCCGGGCCGTGCTGCGCTGTCTGCCACCGAGGCGCGTTCAAATCCCCATCGCTGCTCCGGCGGAGCGGCTGCCTCCTCCCTCAGAGCAGGCCGTCAGGGTGTGAGGGGAGGCAGGGAGGGAGGGAGGAAAGGAGGAGAGGAGGAGAGGGGGAGAAGAGTTTCTTTTCTCACTTAAAGGAGCAGAGACTCTGCGCGCGTCCCCGCAGCTTCCACGAGACATGCCAAGGCGCGCCACCGCGAGGAGAGCATGTGTGTCATTAGGGTGCCTGCAGTGCAAAGTGCAGGCACCCTAATATTATTTCGCATACTTCATTTTTATTCTTCTTCCGTTAAACTTTGTGTATGTGCAGCGTTTGCAGCACACAAAATACGCGCGGAATGATCGAGAATAATCTGACTTTTCTTGGAGATTCGCTGAGTTTTTTTAAATTTATGTATTTATTTTTACGAAAATCGCAAAAAACAAATCATATCAAAACAACAAAACAAGATATATTTCTAAGATACAACTATAAAAAATGACAAATATATGTATTCCCCCCCTTTTCTTTTATAACATTTGATGACCTCTTCGCAGCTAATTTCAAGATATTTTGTTGTCCCTTTTTTGTGGATATTTAGTTGCTCACTACATTTTTCCCGTTTTCAGAAGAAATCAACACTTTTTTTTTTTAGGTCCCAGCGGTTTAAATGCTCCTGAAAAGTGTCTAAAACAGCACAACAACACTGATGTCCATCCAGGTTCTAAAGGGTTAAAAAGAAAAGTTTTAATCTTTCCTGTGAAAAGCTGAATAGACTGTTTTCATGCAAGTAAAAGAAAGTTTGTAAGATCGTTTGTGAAATAAAAACTGCAAATATTAACAGTTAATTAGCTATAAGAAACAACATTAATGTTCATTTTTTTAAAAAAAATCCAAAATAAAGGTAAATTTTTATAGTTTAAATCCTGTTTTCTCTCAGTTTTGTGTCTATTTGGAGAAAAAAAATGGTCCACTGTTTTTACACACAAAAAATATTTCTGATAATCTGGGGATTCATTGTAAACTAGAATTTATTTTATTTTATTTTATTTAAATTTATTGCGTTTATGGACGAGTCTCATAATATTATGGTTTGTACCTGTTGGAAATATTTGAATAAAATAAAAAGTTAAATAAAAGAACATGTCAAAGTTTAAATGCAGAAGATAAAAGTTAAAACAATTAAACTAATTACATTTTAAATTTGTGTGCACAGAGCGCTGTAGAGTTGGACTCCTGCGCCACCTAGTGTTTGTACAGTGTTAACACCATAAATACTATCACAAACACAAACTGCTCTGCTGTTGTGCATCATGTTGCATGACCCTAAAGTTGAAATAATTATTCGACAATTATATTAATATAATAATATTAAAAGCATGCTTGGTAGTTTTCCAACAAAGCTCCATTTATAAGACTTTATAAATTATTTAATAATGATTCATATAAATAATTCAGTTGTAAGAACAAATTCTAGGTTGCAAAAACAGTAACAAAGTGCACTGGACGAGTTTTCCTGATGGCCTAAATAGTTACAACAATAAAGACACTTCTTTTTAAATTAAATTTTAATTTAATTTTCTCCTCTAAATAAACTTTTAACTGCACAAACTAAAGTCTGTCACTGTCTGCGCCTGCAGGTCTCAACTTTAGACAAAAACCTGCTGCAACTCAAACACAGACTGTAAATAAACCTTTAAATTTGACACGACACAGCAGTGATGCTCAATTTACGACCTGCAGGCCAAATCTGGCCCCAAGCAGGGTGCCGAGTGGCCCCCAAAACATTTTCTAATTCAGTTTGAAAAATTTAAATTTGTACTTTTAGCATCCATAACGTGTCAGAGTGCATAAAACAGCATCAAAATAGAGCTGGTTGATCAAAAAAGTGACAGTGGAGGATCCGACACACTCCAACAGAGGTCCTAAAATCCTAGAAACATCCTAAAATCCAAGAAATGTCCAAAAATCCTGGAAGAGTCCTAAAATCCTATAAACTTCATAAAATGTCCCAAAATCCAAGAAATCTCCTAAAAACCTAGAAATATCCTCAAACTTTAGAAATCTCCAAAAATCCTTGAAATGTCCAAAAATCCTAAAAGCTTTCAAAGTAAAACAAAATGTCCTCAAATCCTAGAAACATAATTATGAACACAGTTGATCCCTTAAAAAATTATGTTATTGCAACTAATTATTTCACATTATTTTAAAGGAATTTTAAAGTGTTAAAATTCATGCAGGATGGACTGATCAATAACACGCATCTATGGAGCCAGAGAGCAAATATTAGAGGAAGTCAACAGTTTTTTAAACTTACAGCAGCCTTCAGGATCTCATTCAAAAACAGCAGTGTGGGATTTATGGGAATATATTGTTAGAAATAGAATATTTAACCCTTTAGGGCCCGCTTTGATATCACACACACTCATATCACTCTGCACACAACATGTGCTTTTCAAAATCAAACTTTAAAAATATTATAAATTTTATATTTTTTAACTTTCATTAAGTTTATTTTTTTAAACCAACATCAGTCCTAATCATAAATATCAAATATTCATTAATTTGCACTTTAAATGGCTTCTGTCATGATGCCACTATGCTTTCAGATGTAAAAAAAATAAAAATAAATGAAAATTATTATCATTTTTTTCAAGATACTGCATGTGAAGTATTTTTTTTAATTATTATCACAGCTTGGAATATGTCAATGATTAGCTGCAATATTGATTATGCAGCGTCAAATACTCACACTGATACTGCTCTGCACACAAAATGCACTTTTAAAAAAATCAGGCTAAAAATATTATACATTAAATGATTTTCTATTTTCATTGAGGGTTTTTTAAACCAAAATCAGTCATTATCATAAATATCAAATAATTATTAATTATCTGAATTCTAATCCTTAAATGCCAGGTTTTTGTCATGATAATGCCATTTTTATATTTAAAACAAAAACACAAAAAAGATTATATTCCATATACTAGTACATGCAGAGTACTTCTATCTATATATTATCTCAGTCTGGGATATGTCAGTGATCAGCAGCTACATTGACTGTGACAGGTCACCTAGTGGAAATAGCATGTATTTCCTCCATATGCCAAATATGGTCAAAAAATAAATAAATTAATTAATTAAAATAAAATAAAATAATAATCAATAATAATAATAACAATAATATAAATACATAAATAAATGACAAATTCAGAGTCAAAAGCCCAGAATGACACCCAGAAATAATACAAGTCCTGTTTTTCTGCTCTGATGGCTGTGGGATCAAAAATGTCAGTTTGAATGGGTTTCAATGGAGCATTTTTGGACCTGAACAGTCTGAATGTAACTATTTAGTTTCCACAGTGTATTTTAGACTTATTGTAGGAGCTGAGCTGCAAATTCACTGATTACACTCAAACACACAATCTGGACTACATTTAGGACACATGCATCAACACACACACAGTTATCCAAAAAAAAAAAAAAAAGAATAAAAGTGTGTAAAATGTAGCAAACAGTCCCTGAGGGTGAAATAATATGTTTGTTTTCTTCAAGTGTAAAATCGCCCCAAAATTAGAATCAAACTGTCAAACTGAAGGAAGTTTCTGAAGAAGCAGAGACGTTTGAAGGGCTTATTTTGTAAAAAGAGAGACAGTTACTCACCTGCTCAGGTGTTTCCTGTTGACACAAAGCGACGTTCAGAAAGTGTCTTTACTTCAGTCTGCTCGCTGCTCAATTTACAGAAAGCGGCCAAAAATCAACCTGAAGAGTCTTTTCTTTAATCCACTGGGCGTTTTCAGCTGCTGGAGTCCTTCAGTGTCTTACAGAGCAGCGGGAAGCTCAGCCTTTATATCCGCAACAACGTGGCTGACTGTTTGTCAATTATCCAATGAGAAGCTGGCTCACAGGTGCCCCGCCCACAGGAAGCCGCACCTGCAACACGTACTTCAGAGTAAAAGTACACAATGAACAGAGGATTAAATTACAGTCAATTTGGTTTTATCTTTTTGGCAGAAGCAAAGATTTCAGCTCTGCGAGGGTATGAAAAAAGAAAAAGTTCTTTAATAATAATATTTTTGTAACTTAATTTTAAATATGTAATTGCCATTATTATAAATATAGTTTTTTCAAGTAATTTTCAAACTTCTTGCAATTTGATTAACCTTTCTTACCAAGTAGCTCATTGCACTTTCTCACCATGTTTTCGAGAGAAATTGCACCAAATGTAAAAAGAGAGTAAAAAGTGAAAATGTGCAAAAACTTTAAAAAAATTTAAAAAAGAAAGACAGAGAAAGAATAAAGAGAAGAAAAAACACAACAAGGAAATTACTTCAGAAAAGTGAAAGTGCCAGCAAAATGATGTTGTTGTTTGTTTTGTAGAATAATTTTAAATATGTATTTTAAACCATTATAAATATATACTTTGACTACTTTGCCCAAATAAAGAAAGGCCAAATAAATACACAAAAAACACAGAATCACAGTTAAATAAGATCTGGAGATATAAAATACACACAGCTATAACTATAAATTCTGCCAAATTAACATTAAATCCTGTCGATTGTTGTTGGTTGTAACAGAGCTGCAGCAACATGAGCTGACCGCAAGGTGTCAGTAAAACACAGAGATCACAATAAGCCAGGGCTCTTATTCTGAAGGATAGGTTGCAGGTGCTTGTCAGTCGTGCAGAGGAGTGTAAAATATTTAAAAAATATAACTGAGTAAAGTACCACACCTTAGTGTACAATATCTTAAAATATAACAGAGTAAAGTACCACACCTTAGTGTACAGTATTACAAAATATAACAAAGTATCACACCTGAGTGTAAATTAAATAAAGAAAGAGAAGAATGTCTATTATTATTATTATTATTATTATTATTATTATTGTTATTATTTGAAAATTAAATTTAATAAAATACGCTTAATTACTGGTGTTATTTTCAATAGTACTATACTATTACTATTATTATTATTATTATTATTATTATTATTATTATTATTATTATATGAATACATTTAATGAAATTAGCTTTTGACAGTAGTAAGCTACTGTATTAGTTTCATTATTATTATTATTATTATTATTATTATTATTATTATTATTATATGGTAATAGCACGTGACTCTGCAGTCCTTCGGGTCTGACGTCACCCGCCCTCCTCCTCCTCCTCCTCCTCCTCAGTCCGCTCCGCTCTGCCTGCGCTTACTGAATCCAACATGGAGTAAGGAGGAGATGGGGCTCGTCCGGGGCCATCCTCACCGACACCAGCGCACCATTTTCGGTCACCGCATTCCAGGCCGACCCGGCGGTGGAGGAGGCGGCGGAGGAGGAGGAAGAAAAAGAAAAAGAAGAGGAAGAAAAGGCGTAGGAGGAAGAGGAGGAGGAGGAGGAGGTGGTTGGAAGAGGAGATCGGATGCGCCTCTTCGGATGCGCTCCAGTAATTGAGGAGTGAAAGGAGAAGAGGAGGTGTTGGAGGAGGAGGAGGAGGGAGAGATCCGAGGACACATAACGCACATCGGGATTTTGGGATCCGCCGCCGCTGAAGGAAACATGAAGACACCGCGCTGTGCAGCCGCGGCGGGAGCTCGTTATTACCGGAGGTGAAACGGAAAAAAATGAGCGAGGACACGCGCCCAGACGAGTGAGTACCCCCCCACCCCTGTAACCCCAAATAATAATAATGATAATAATGATAATAATGATAATAAGAGCACCCCACCTCATCGTTATCATTCTCTGATCATTCTGATTGGCTGCCGATTGGCGCGCCGCCGCTGAGGTTTGTGCATTGGTCACATGGACTGATATGTTGTTATCAAGTGATGAGGGGGTGCAGGGGCCCTCCTCATCGTCCTCCTCCACCTCCTCCTCGTGGAGAGGCTGGTTGAGGTCGGAGCGCGTGCAGCCTCCTGCAGATATGAGGAGGTGATGGAGGTGCAGTTTGCACCATCACGCGCTGACAGAGGAGGCTCTGCGTGCAGCATCTCTGCATTCATTTCATGTTTGCATGTTGTCCTTCATACATTAAAAACTGAACAGAAACCAGTTCCTGCACCAGTATAAACCAGCGGCTCCACTATCTGGCTCACGATGAGACCACTGGATGCTGTGACTCATCATCAGGGTGCAAATGTCCACAAAGTTGTGACCACTTCAACCAGAGGGGGATTAGTCCATCTCACAACACTATTATAAACCCTCTTAAACCTCAGTGTGAGAAAGACAACAGAAATTACTCTAAAAAAACTGCAAGAATTTAGCAAAGCGACAAAAAAACTAGCACAAAAAAGCAGAAATGACAAAAAAAAAAACAAAACACATAGAAATGACCCGGAAAAGGTGCTTAAAAATTATAATAGTTCTGTAAAATAATTTTAAATTTGTAATTATGGTAATTAAAAATATAGTTTTATGGATAGATTACCCTATATTTAAAAAATAGAAAATAAAAACATTCTAAATCTACTAAATCTTGCTATTTTTGTTGCATTTCTTGGAAAGTTGCCTCCCTGTTTTACCCCACTGAAACCTTGCAATGCAGCAAATTGGCTCAATTTCTTTGAAAAATATGAGAAGAAGGAAATAAGCGTTTAAAGACGACATGAACATTAGTCCTCGATCCTGCTACATCATTGGAGTTGAAGGATGAGTTGATTAAAATCAGCAGCTTCCAAATTGCATTTGGTTGCTCGGCCATGTTGCTGTTGATGGCATCTTACGATTCCTGTAGCGCATTTTTTGGATTTGCATCAGAGTCTTGTGTCCTGTCGGCTCTGAACAACGTCCGCCCATCCAGTGCAACAGCTTGATCCAGGATGTTAGGGGTTAACCATGTTTCTGTGAAGATGTGTGCAGAGCAGTCTCTGATTTCCTGGTGCTGAGTGAGTCACAATCGCATCACATCCACTTTATTGTGCTGTGACCAGACATTAGCCAGAAGAAGGCGTGGTAGAGGAACAGCTCTCGGTCAGTCGGGTCAGCCTCGCCCTGATGCCGGCTCTCCTCCCTCTCTTCATCTTTCGGTTTCGTTTCTCCCCTCTGATCGACTGGCCGCTCAGCGTATGCTGCTTGTGAGGATCCTCTCGCGGTCTGCTGCATTCAGTCCAAACTCCACACAACTTTTCCTGATGTAGATAAAAGCTTCTCTATCGTAGAAAAGTCGTGCTTCAGCAGAAGGGGCCATGGAGTCGAAAAAATGTAAAAATATAGCAAAACAGTGGCAAGGATTTGAGGAGGTACTGACTGCTGCATCTACACGCGTTGCCGTCGTCAAAGCTTGACGTGAAGGGTCACCGCCCGACCGTCACCGCCCAACCGTCACGGCCCGACCGTCACCGTGTGACGACTTCAGAGTGAGACTGTTGACCATTGACCAAACATGGCTTTTGCCCACCGTGTTTACGCATTTATGATTAAATTGTGTTTTCAAATTATGTCACAGTTGTCTTTCCAACATGAGAGGCCGTTCATGTGAATTTTCCTTGTTGGGAAAGTCGTCATTCCGATTATTTAGACATCGCATGAAGGCAGCATTAAAAATGGAGTTTGTTTTGTTGACGACCCACCCAGCGTTTTTTTTCGGGGCCGCACTGAAGTACCTACCCTGAGGCAGGGACTTGTTTGGGCTCTGCTCTCACAAATTGTCCCACAGGTGCGGTTCCTAACACTACCCCCTAGCTCGTGCAGTGAAAATGGTCCCATAGTCCCCAAATTTGAGGAAAAAACACCTGTGTACTCCTGACCTGTGTGCACATTGGTGTTTCCATGGATGGTGAGGTCGTCTCTATTTATACGATTCACAGAGGCGTCAAGAATGTGGCCTTGAACATCCCAGAATTCTAGAAATGTCCAAAACTCCTAGAAATGTCTTTAAATCCTATAAATGTCCTAAAATCCTATAAATGTGCTAAAATCCTATAAATGTGCTAAAATCCTATAAATGTGCTAAAATCCTAGAAACATGACTGGGGCTGCTGCGACTGGCCCCCGGCCCCTGGCTTCTTGTCATTTTGCAAAAGTGGCCCCAAAGCAAATCAGGTTCGGTCTCCCTGCTGTAGTAGCAGGTTTTCGTGACGGCAGCTGCAGAGTTTGAATGAGCCGCTCAGAACATGTTGACACAGAGTCCTCAGCCAATCAGATCCTCCGTGGTGGGCGGCGGGCGTAGGCGGCAGGTAACCCGATGAAGCAGGGCACCTTTCTTCTCTTTACACTGCCTCGCGCTGTGCACACCCCTGCAGGTAAACACATGACTCACACGGCCGCGCTCAGCCACATAATACACTCAACTTAAGAGATGTTTACCCAGACTGCACCAGGCCGCACAGAGGAGCGGGCGGCGGGCCGCTCGTCCAGACGAGGGCTTCATTTTCACTCTGGTCACTTTTTAAAACTTTGTTATTGTGCCGCTCACTTTGAGTTTCACTTTTATTTGCTCACTAAAATCTCTCTTCATGGCGTCTTGTGATGTCCAGCGAGTCAAATCCAAACGACTTTTCAGAGAAAAATGTGCAAAACATCAACGTCAGATCAGCCCGAAGTGCAAAATAAAGAAAAAACTGTGCAGGTGACCCAGAGCTTTATGAGACTAACATCTCTACACACCTTTCATACGCAACTTTTTGACCTTTTAGTCTCCATAAGGTGCCAGAGCGCATAAAACAGCTTCAAAATAGAGCTTGTTGATCAAAAAGGTGCCAGTGGAGGATCCCCCACACCCCCGACAGAGGTCCTAGATAAGACACTAATGTCCTAAAATCCTAAAAAACTCTTAAAATCCTAGAAACATCCTAAAATCCCAGAAATGTCCTAAAGTCCTAGTAATGTTATAAACCCCAGAAACCTCTTTAAATACTAGAAACATCCAAAGTCCTAGAAATTTGCTAAAAGTCCTAGAAATGTCTTAAAATCCTAGAAATGACCTAAAATCGTAGAAATGTCCTAAAGGCCTACAAATGTCCTCAAATCTTAGAAACATCCCAAAATACTTAAACATCTTAAAATACTTGAAACCACTTAAAATACTAGAAACGCCCTAAAATGCTAGTTACTTCCTGAAGTTCTAGGAATATCCTAAAATCCTGAAATAAACTGACCACATATCCAGGAAACATGTTGCGACTGGCCCCTGGCGTTGCGTCAGCTCACCCTGAAATCTGTTTCACGGAGTCGTGGAGGTTGAGGTTGAGCAGCAGCAGACGGCAGGTGATCTGATACCTGCTCCGGAGTTTTTACCGTTCGGGCCGGAGGATCTGGGTTTTCGTTGGACGGCGAGGGGCTGAAACTCTCCCCTCTCCTCTCCAGAAGTGTTTTTGTGGGGGTGTTTTCTATTGATCGGGCAAACCGATGCCTCCGACCGGCACAACAGAGAGCTGTCGATAACGCCCGGGGGGTGACATTGAGGAAAGGTCAGCGGTGTCGCTGGTGCTCCGGCCCCGCCCACACAGGACAGCATCGATTTTACATCAGCGCTGACCTCCATCCGAGCCGCCGGTGCCCACTGACTCCAGCTCAGGCGCTCCGGTGGTTTTAGGGGAAAATATCATCTTTTATCGTCTTTCAGCTGTGATTAAAAACTTAGTGATAAAGTTTGAGTTTTACACATCGGACATCAGCGGAGCCATTTACTGCTTTTTAAAAACATTCGGCTAAAAGTGACACTGAGGTCGTGGCTAATGTTACGAATATTATCTGTAAATGATGCTCCTTATGTTGTTTTTGGCCCCCCAAGTATCAGACTGGGGGGGGGGGGGCATGTCAGATCTTTCTTTCAGTGTATCTTATATTGATTTTAGCATGTGTTGTGTAAAACATTGCGATTTTTCTTTCAAACTTCTTGGTGATGTTTATTTTGAAGAATTGGCCATTTTTTTTCTTTAAAACTTTTTGGAGATTTGTTTTTCTTAAAACATTTTTTGTGATTTTAAAAAATATTTGATATATTATCTTATCTTATATTATATTATATTATATCATTAAATACTAATATTTTTCTTAGAAAGTTTTTGGCTTCTTTTGGTGTTTTTGTTAAATTGACAATTTCTTTTCTTCAAAAGTTTTTCATCAAAAAAAATATTTGATTTTTTTTTTCCTTAAAAAAAGTTTTGTGTTTTTTAAAATTTTGGTGATTTTTTTTTTTTTTTAAAGTAAACATGCCTTTTAAACCTGCAGGCCGCCCAAAGCAAAAATCTCCAAAATGACTCGAGCTGTACCCGACTTAGAGTAATGTCAGTCGGATTTTGCGACGTTTGCAGACCTCAGCACAAACGCTGCGGTCCAAACCACATCACTGTCCTGCTCAGATGACGTTAAAGCTCACCCTCAGGTGCAATATTCCTAAATTTTTGTCTTGATTTTTGGTGTTTTGCATGTTGAACTGGGTCATTTTTACATGTTTGTTATAATGAAGAACACATAAACACTCTCAGCGATCACTGCACTGTAATTTAATGTAAAGCAGATATTAACTACGAGGTGAAAACAGCCATCGACAGGATGACGACTGTCTGAAAAAATCTCTTTTCAAACTACAAAATCAAACGTTCTGTGTTTCCAAACTCTCTGATCACCGCGTTCATCCGAACTCTCGGATGTTGGAAGTTTGAGTCTTTTGGTGGTCGGCGTCTGACCGGCAACGTGACGCGACTAATGGAAGATGGATTTCCTTTTGGGTCGACTCGATCACGCCGTGCGGATTCACCGCCGCGCACGTCCGGTGACAGAAAAAAACTCTAAAACATGAAAACAAACCCAGCTGAAGGTCAGCGGGGGCGGCGCTGCTGCTGCTGCTGTTTGTTGTTGTTTGTTGTTGTTGTTTGGGGCGACTCGGTGGAAGTGCAGCGACTGTGTGTGTGTGTGTGTGTGTGTGTGTGTGTGTGTGTGTGTGACGGGCGAACGAGGGAGGGAAGTTACTGACAAGTTTGGCGAGTCAAACGCCATCTGCTGCTGATCCAGACCTCCAAGAAACCAGGTTTTCTACGCTGATGATGTCACGACGTGTGATTGACAACACGTGTGTCCCAGTGGGAGCTGTGTGTAGTTATGCACTGTGTGTGTGTGTGCGTGTGTGTGTGTGTGTGTGTGCGTGTGTGTGTGTGTGTGTGTGTGTGTGTGTGTGTGTGTGTGTGTGTGTCTTGCATGATGATGGAGCAAACAGACCACCAGAGGCCATTATCTGTAGCTCTGGTCAGCTCCCACAGCTGTGTGTGTGTGTGTGTGTGTGTGTGTGTGTGTGTGTGTGTGTGTGTGTGTGTGTGTGTGTGTGTGTGTGATGCTGTTTGTTTAAGTGCGTCCACACACTCTCGTTGTTAAAGTGCTCTAAGCAGCCGTTTCATTACCGTGTCCTCTGAGGACGCGGCTGTTTGCAGCGATGTCCAACTGGCGGTTTGTGGGCCAAACTGGGGCCTCCACCGATAACTGTGTGGAGCCTGTTTCCACTGCAGGAACCACGGAAACCTTTTTTAAGGGATGCAGGGACCTCTTTTTTCGTACTGGATGAACCAGGGAATAAATTTAGTTTCTGGCTCCACAGAAAGTCCCTGCTGCGGCGGGAAGTTTTCTCCGATGACTGACTGTCGTTTAGTGGTCAAACACAAACTTCGAGCTGCTGTAACTTTTGTACAACTTTGTTTTTTTCCGTCTCAAAATAAGCTCTGATTGCCACTGGATTCAATATCAGAGAGAGGACTGGACATTTCTGATGTTTTAGCAGTAAGAAGTAGTTTTGACTCTGAGAAACATATAATCTTTATTCATCTGTGGAATAAAGTCGGAGAGATAGACCAGCGGCCCCACAATACGATATTATCACGATACTTTACTCACGATATGACTTTACATCGCGATATATTGCAATTTATAACCTTTTTCCAAACACATATTACATCCACATACTGAAAAGCATCTCAGTATATTCACACCACGCTCTCAGTGACCACCACTATTTTCTGAAAAATAAAAACAAGTAAAAATCGAAGAAACTTCCTAAATCCTAGAAATGTCCTAAAATTGGAGAAATGTCCTAAAATCCTAGAAATGTCCTAAATCCTAGAAACATCCTAAAATTCTAGAAATGTCCTAAAATTGGAGAAATTTCCTAAAGTCCTAAGAATTCCCTAAAATCCTAGAAATGTCCTAAAATTGGACAATGTCCTGAAGTCCTAGAAATGTCCTAAATCCTAGAAATGTCCTAAAATTGGAGAAATGTCTTAAAATCCTAGAAATGTCCTAAATCCTAGAAATGTCCTCAAATTGGAGAAATGTCCTAAAATCCTAAAAATCTCCTAGAGTCCTAAGAATTCCCTAAAATCCTAGAAAGGTCTTATAATCCTAGAAACGTCCTAAATCCTAGAAATGTCCTAACATTGGAGAAATGTCCTAAAATCCTAGAAATTACCTTCAATGCTTGGCACATGTTTGGGCAAGTTGAGTGTCTTTGCTTCAGTGACAATAACCGCTCAAGTTGAGATTTTCGGGGGCTCCAGGTGCCTTTTTTGGGTGTTGGTGGGGGTCTGAGCCCCCTTGTCCATGCCTACGTCTGTCCCCGTCTGCAGGTTAGAGGTGAGAAAAACTGTCCTTTCTGAACTTTTGGGTGAATTTCCTAAATTTGGCGGCGCAGCTCTGATGTGAGACAGTTGGTCAGCTGCTCTCTGCGCTCAGACGGTCAGTGTGAGGAATCGTGATGCAGCGCTGCCGGAAACACAAGCTCGTGTCTGATGGACGGAGGACTTACTGTAACGCAGCAGAGACGAGACGCTGACTGGACGCTATCTGCGTCCAAAAAAAGACAGTTTCATTATCTTTGTACTGTCGTAACATCCGACCTTTTGTCTTTATTTTTGAAGTGAAGTTTGCAGTCCTGATTTGTCCCACATCACCGTCCGACTTAAGACTGACGGTATTATTGATTATATTTATTGATGATATGAGATAAATAGTTCTGGCATCATCAGTTTAATTTTTAAGAATTTACTACTTTAATCACATAATATTATGATTGTTTTTCATAAATGTGCTACTTTAATCACTAAATATTACACCTTTTTTCTCATAAAGCTCATAAATTTATTGAAACCTTATAAAATATCTCACAAATTTACTAGTTTAATCACATATTATGAATCTTTTTTCCTTATAAATTTAATAGTTTAATCAAATAAAATTGCACCTTTTTTGGGGTAAATTCACGATTTTAATCACATAATAATACAACTTTTTCTCATAAAGTTACTAGTTTAATCATGTAATTTTACAACTTTTTTCACTTTAATATACAAGTTTATTTACTTAACATTACAACTTCTCTTCAAACATTTACTGGTTTAATCTCATAGATGTACTAGTTTAATCATGTTATATTACATCTGCAGCCGCAGAAGGACACGCATGAGCGTAACGTGTAGATTCACTCACTCACAAGTTAATTTGAAAGAAAATTAAAGATCAGAAATGATGCAGAGAATTACAAAATAAAAAACACAAGTTTTAAAGCCAGAAGTTGCAGAGATGTTTTTTGTCCGTGTGTTAGAAACACGAACCCACCGACCGGCCGGCGTCCCGAAAAAACTGCCTGCAGCCTCGAAAAGAAATTTTACATCATCAGTCATTTTGTAAGTGAAGGTGTCACTGTTTGCAAATGGAGGAGCTCTCATTTTGGATCCAAACTCCAGTATATAGTCCCCTCAGTGAGTGTGTGTGTGTGTGTGTGTGTGTGTGTGTGTGTGTGTGTGTGTGTGTGTGTGTGTGTGTGTCACTGCATGCTGCCGGCAAATGCAGTGATGACTCATGCTACACACACACACACACACACACACACACACAAGCACCATCTGTTTGACAGGCAGGCTGAATCACACAGTGGAGGGAAGCAGTGTGTGTGTGTGTGTGTGTGTGTGTGTGTGTGTGTGTGTGTGTGTGTGTGTGTGTGAGGCCCGTTTGGATGTGGCGTCGGCGGCACACGGCAGCACAGTTCGACAGCTTGTCGTCAACGGAGACCGCCGTGACACTGTGACCGTGGAAACAGGATGTACGAGAGATGTCGGAGCACAAAAGGCAAGACGGACAGAGAGAGAGAGAGTGTGTGTGTGTGTGTGTGTGTGTGTGTGTGTGTGTGTGTGTGTTTTAATTTTTATTTTTAAATCTTTTTTTGTGTGTTTGTATTTTGTCCTCGGCGTGCTTCGGCCTCCGTCTCCAGCTCTTTTTCTGAATGTAAAGATTGAGTCTCTGCTGGCAGCTCAGATGATGGACGGGGTTTGTTTTGGTTTCCTGTGTGTGTGTGTGTGTGTGTGTGTGTGTGTGTGTGTGTGTGTGTGTGTGTGTGTATTCACAGGTGAGTAATGCTACGCTCAGTAAAGAACATGAAGGACGATGCAGATGCCGCCGCTGGTGTCGGTATCCGTGCGTTCTCATTGGACGACAGCACCTGACAGGAACTGGCTCGCCATTGGTCGCTCTAATCTGTGTGTGTGTTATTCGATTTCGATGCTGGACCCAAAGATGGCGTCCTTTCAGCCCGGCGTATACACCAAAAAAAGTCACGGTGCCTTAATGCCTCAAATCACTGAAGTACAAAACGTGCAATAAAATCTGTTTTGCAGCAGCAGAAAATCTTAACAGCTGGAGTCCTTCAGAGAAGGTGGCGTTTATTATGACGTTTAACGGCGGCCGCGGTCGGTCTGTTTGTTAGTAATTCTGTCTCATTAAAACACACGTGTGGATTACTGAAGGGGCCGAACAGGCTCAGGCCCAGGGGCCCCTAGTGTCAGTGGCCCCCCTGGCCTTGACCTGCAAAATGTCCCTCAAATAAACACGCAACGACCAGGAGGAGACTCCGAATGACCACAAAGAGACGTAAAGAAACTAGAAAGAGAATAACTACAATAAAGACAAAACAGACACAAAACTGCTGCAAAGAGACAAAAATTGTCCCCAAAGGAACTCTAACTGATCTCAGAGAGACACAAAAAGACCTCAAAAAGCTACAAAACAAACTCGAAGAGACACAGAATCACCTCGAAGAGACAAACTTCGACCTCAAAGAGACAAAAAATGACCTCAAAAAGACAAAACCATCTCAAGAGACACAAAACTGCCCCCAAAAGACACAAGACAACCTTAAAAAGGCACGAAAGAATCTCAAAGAGATGCAAAATGACCTCAAACTGACAAGAATTACCCCTAAGAGACACAAAATGACCTCAAAAGACACAAAACTTCCTCAAAAGACACAAAACAACCTCAAAGAGACACAAAAGGACCTCAAAGAGATGCATAATGACCTTAAAGAGACATAAATCGACCAAAAAGAGACACAAAATGACCTCAAAAGACAGAAAACAACATTGAAGAGACACAAAAGGACCTCAAACTGACAAGAATTACCCCTAAGAGACACAAAATGACCTCAAAAGACACAAAACTGCCTCAAAGGCAAAACAACTATAAAGAGACACAAATTAAAAAATAAATAAAAAAGACGCAAAAAAACCTCGAGGAGACACAAAAAGATGCAACAAAACGACAGCGGACAAAAAAACACCACAGAGTCTGTGCAACTTTTTGCATTGTCTCCTAATCTGTCCATGTACAGTCCTGTCCAACTTTGTCTCACTGTAAAGGACAAACCAGTGCTTCTTAATGTCTTTGACTTTTGACCTCTAATAAAAAACAGCAGATTCTCAGATGTCCATGTCTATGGACATGTCCATGTCTCTATTATTGTTATTTTTTATGTCTTTGACTCTTTCTGACGTTTTGTCTTCGTCCCGATCAAACTTTGCTCGCTGATGCTGCTGTTTCCTGTTTTCACTGACGCTGAAACGATCGTTCGTGTAGATTTAAAGTCGCGGCGTCCTCCTCAGCTGGTCGCCCTGCTAACTGCTGTGTCCGTGTCTTTCCGGTGTGTCGCAGTGACAGCTACATTGTGCGCGTCAAAGCGGTGGTGATGACCAGAGACGACTCGAGCGGCGGCTGGTTGGCGCAGGACGGCTGCCTGAGCAGAGTGGGCGTGTGCAGGCTGCTGCCGAGCGAGCTGCTGGGACGCAACACCTTCCTCATCCACGGGGAGCGCCTCAAAGACAAGCAGGTCGGTGCAAGCAGACGTTTTTACATCAGCGCAGAGACTTTTTTAATTTAGTCGTCTTTTGCAGCCCAACGTTTCTGCAGAAATTTACAGTTTGAGGGATTCTTTCTTTAGATTTCCTGTCGGTGCAGTTTCTAGGACTTTAGGACGTCTCTCGGATTTTAGGACACTTAAAGGCTTTTATTATTATAAGATTTATGACATGTATTGTATTTTAGGACGTACCTGGATATTTAGAACATTTTTAGAATTTTAGGACGTTTCTCGGACTTAGGACATTTTTGTTTGGACATCTCTCCAATTTTAGGATGTTTCTCTGTATTTAGGACATTTCTTGGATTTAGGGATGTTTCTAGGATATTAAAAGGTTTCTAGGATTTCAGGATATTTTGGGGATTTAAGGATGTTTCTCTGAATTTATGACATTTCAAAGATTTTAAGACATTTCTCTAAATGTAGGACATTTCTTGGATTTAAGGACGTTTCTCAGATTTTAGAACGTTTTTTGGATTTTCTGAAGTTTCTAGGACTTTAGGACATTTTTGGGATTTAAGGACATGTTTAGAATTTAAGGATGTTTTTAGGATTTTCAGACATTTCTTGTATTTGAAGATGTTTCAAGGATTTTAGGACATTTTTTCTTCTTCTTCTTTTCTTCTTTGATTTTAAGACATTTCTCAGTTTTCAAGTTGTTTCTCAGATTATAGGAAGTTTCTAGGATTTTAGTACAATCCTGGTATTTCAGAACATTTTTAGGATTTTAGGATGCATCTCAGATTTGAGACCATTTGTCGTCATTTAGGACATTTCATGGATTTTAGGACATTCTATGATTTTCGGATGTTTCCAGGATTTTAGGGCATTTCTCAGTTTTTAAGGCGTTTCTCAGATTTGAAGACGTATCTGGAATTTTAGGACAATTCTGGCATTTTATAACATTTCTAGGATTTTAGGACATTAGTGTCTTAGGACCTCTGTCGGGGGGTGTGGGGGACACCTTATGGATACTAAAGGGCCAAAAACAATTTACAGTGTCAATGACTTTATTTTTGTTGTTAGAAAATGATTGGGGGGCCAGCCGACACCGTATTTGGGGCCAGAAGTGGCCGGTGGGCTGTAAGAAAATAAACCAGCTATATAAGTAATCACTGTTATTTTTTTCACGTTTGAATGAGGACGTTTTTATTTCAAACTGTTTGTGGGGCTCTAAAAGTTTATTAATTTGTGGATTCACAGATTTCCACATCGTCGTTCTTCGTCGGCGTCAGCAGCCTCTGTATGTTGCAGCGTGCACGCGGCAGCGACTCAGAGACCGCCTTCTTTTGAACCGGATGTTTATTTTTCAGGTCGTCTCATCGTGTCGGTGGGTTGTGATTATTTTCCAGGTGATTCTGGAGTGTTTCCTAAAGAAGGATCTGGTCTACACGAAGGCCACGCCGACCTTCCACCACTGGAAGGTGGACAACAGGAAGTGCGGTCTGACCTTCCAGAGCCCGGCCGACGCCAGAGCCTTCGACCGCGGCGTGAGGAAGGCCCTGGAGGACCTGACAGAAGGTACGCACCGAGTCCCCGGAGGGGAATTTGCTAAAGGTCCTGGATCTGTCTCTGCACCAGGATCTCATGTCATGCTGCCTTCACGAGTGACGAGTGCATAAACGGCCCTCCAAAGTCGTGATTATGAGTGGGAAATTGGGAAATTACCCGATACCCGAGTTGCCGAGTTGTGACGTTTGCGTGACGTTTCAGAGCAACAGGAACGGCGAAACCATGGAAACTGTGTCAACAGTTGATGGCAAAAAAATGTACATTTGGTTGTTTTGTGAATAGTAGCGATGATTTACTTTTGCAGATTTTAGTATCTGCGTCTATTAGCTGAAGCAAGCAAACGTTCAACCGTAAAGCAGCGCGGCGAGTAAACTAACACTGATAACACGTTATTTTATAACACGAGTCGATGACTTGAGGTCATAAAAGCATAAACGTGGCGGTATGGTAAGAAACTTTTTTATTGGTTCATGTACTGAATATAAATGGGTGGAAATATGGGTTTTTTTCTAATTTTTAGGTTTTTTTCCTTTAACTTGTTACTAGTTTCTTGCTATTTTTTGGGCTATTTCTTATTAATTTGCATGTTTTTAAAAGAAATTATGCCGATTTGCTCAGGTTTCAAAGGGTTAAAGCAGGTGTTTGGTCTCTTCCTGTTGTCCTGACCCTCCTGTGTGTCCTCCAGGGTCAACCACGTCCTCATCGACGCTGCAGAACGAGGCGGAGCTCGGCGATGACGACGTCTTCACGGTGAGTGATTCTTCTCCCTCAACTTTTCATTTAATTTTATCTATAAAATCAGATAAATCACAGTTTGCCTTCACTTAAATACATTTATTTTGGTTTTGATATCAGCCCCACTGTGCAGCGACTGCCATCAAACATCATAAAATGATTAAAATTAATTTAGTTTGTTTGTATGTTTTGTTTTGTTAACATATCATATTACAGGAAAGTTTCATAAAAATAAAATAAAATAAAATAAAAATGAGTAATCTCAGGCCTCAGTAACATTTTCTGAATGTTGCTATGAAAACATTCTCCCTTTGTTCTCATGCAACATTGTGGGAACATTTTATAAAAGGTCATTCTCTGATTTGTCACCAACATCTCCGAAACATCCCCAGACCCAGCAACAATTTTTGGTTGTAAAACGTTCTGAGAATGTTAAAAAGGAACCACTGAATGTTTTAGTAACATTTAAGTTAAGTTTAAGTTTTCTTTATGTTCCCAGAACATTCTTCTTAAAGTTCAGGCAACATTTTTTATAAACATAAAAAAAATTGTTTTTATTTATTTATTTATTTATCATTATTATTTATTGTTGCATTTAAAACGTTACATCATTTGAAATGATAAACATCCCTAAAACGTTCTTTGAACATTAAATTAAAATGTTTTCTTTAAAACATTATTGCAACGTGAAGTTAACGCTTGACAATGTTGTGGGAACGTTCTCAGCAGCCCCGACCCATAAATGTGCCACATTTTAGGCATGAAAAGACTCTGTAGCGTCCCGTCCGCCTCCGTCCTCAGTCTGATGGACGGATCAGGTCCTGCTTCCTGTTTCCAGCAGCGTCAGAGAGCGGGCGGATCGTTTCCGCAGGATGTGCAGCGCCGAGAGGAGCAGCTGACCGTCGCCGATCCGTCAGACAGACGCCTGTTTACATAGCTGGCCTCGTTTAGAGGAGACGGACGACCGAGGGGGACCAAGCTGCAGATCAGTCCCATCCGTCCTGTCCGAAAGTCTGAAGTTTGGCTCCCTGAGGAGGAGGAGGAGGAGGAGGAGGAGGAGGCGCTGTGGAGGATGTTGATCGTCAGGAGTAAATAAATGTCTCTCCGTCATGATGCAGTGCTTCATCTGGAGGTCTCTGAAAAACAGCAGAGATCTGGACCTTTCCAGGGTTTTAGGACATTTTTAGGGTTTTAAGACATTACCTGGATTTAAGGACATAGGTTTAGGTAGGGCTGGGTGATATGAAAAAAGTCTTATCACAATATTTTTTTTTCAGTCGATGTTGAATCACGATTTCTCTCGAGCTTAAAGTTTCCCTTTGACTCCTGAGTGAGATATGAAGATATCATAAGGTTTCGTGTATGTGTTATATGTAATAAACATTTGATTTATTATTATTGTTTAAACTTCCCAGCATTATATAAAAATGAAAAGCTCCATCTTAAACAAACTTCAGGTAAATTGAAGCACATTGTGCTGATAATAGGCCAACCTCTCCTGACTGCAGGACTCTGACTTCAGCTTCTGTCAAACTTCTGTGCTGTTAATCATTTTACTCAGGAATTAAAAACGTTTGAGTCGGCCTACTTCTCCTATAGCTGCCAACATTCACAGTTAGAGAAAGGCTGAAAATAAGCTCATGTGCTTGTGGCCCCGGGCCCCCAAAACATTACATCTGCCCTTGGTAATAATAATGAGAGCTCAGCGCGAGCGGCCGGATGAGACACGGAGCGATGCGTCCTGGTGTTTCTAAATAATTCATCCAAAGTCTGATTAAAGCTGAAACTAACACAAAGTCGTCTGTAGAGTCTAAAGAAGTCACTTTCACCTCTGCAGATGTGTCTGTTTCAGACACTTTGGTGCTGTGAGGAGAAGCTGCGCTCTGTTTGTCTGTCTCACTGCGCTGCTGTCGGACCATCGGCTGTTTGATCCGCCATGATGAAATGCTGTGGCTGTCAAACACTCAGCTGTTCTACAGTCAAAGTCCTTCACTTTTTACATGATTGTTAAACACTTCTGTCCTCGCTGTGTTTTGGCGTGAGATTTTCCTCGGTGTCATGAGAGCGTGAGACAGAGCCTAAAAGCGTGAGACACACAGCAGATACGTGGGAGTTGGCAGCCCCGGTGGGGAAAGGGTTAACAGACTTTTTAAATAACCGAAATACCCAACATGGGCAAGATTATGTCGATTAGAGGTTCTGAATGTCGCTTTCGATTATTTTTCCAATAACTGCCCAGGACTACTCCTTAAAAATATATTGTTCTCATTCTTACATTTTATTACAACTTGGCCACGGGTCCAGATAGGACGGAGTTTTGGTCCGGATCCGGACCGCGGTCTGCCAGTTGGTGATGTCTGGCTTACAGGTCCATGTGATGTGTTATGGGCGCCATTAATATCCACCTTGGTGCGTATTGGTCGCGCGCAGTGACAGGTGTTTTGTTGGAAAACCGCGCAGGAGCGAGACAGTTTGTAAAACTGCACCAGTGGGAGCGGGCTGTCTGCATGCCGGAGCGGTCTGTTGGACATGTAATAACAAAATGAAAACATTTTTTATATTTTAGGACATTTCTAGTGTTTTAGGACATTTGAGTCTTAGCTAGGACCTCTGTCGAGGGGTGTGGGGACTATTTTGATGCTGTTTTATGGACTCTGACACCTAATGGAGACCGAGGGGACAAAATTCCCAGTGTGACTCACTTTATTTTTACCGTCAATTGGAAAATGTTTGGGGGGCCACTCAGCACTCAGGGGCCAGATTTCGGGCTTCACTGCTTCAAGTGTCTAAAAGAAAGTTTCAACCTCTCCGTCCACACTGCGAGAGGTGAGACTCACCCGAGTGTTTGAGATGTTGTTCACGCCGTCCGCTCTCTCTCCTGCAGACGGCCACCGACAGCTCGTCCAACTCGTCGCAGAAGAGAGAGCCGGCGATGCACACGTTGGCCCCGCACAACTTCTGCGAGGCCCGGCGGCACCACTGCATCCTGGGACATTTCTACGAGCAGCACCGACCCTCCGATCACTACTTCCTGGACCAGGTGAGGGGAGTCAGAGCTGCAGCGTGGACTAACAGCACTCGTTTTCAGCGACTCGTTGAAAAGTAAAAGTAAAGTTTTAATGAATTCTTCTGATTTCAGTTTGATCGGAGTCACGCGGCGTGTTTATCGAAGCACATGAACATTTATTTATGTGTTTATTTGACGGGGACAAATACAGAGTAGATGCTATGCATACAGGTTTCTAGCCAAGGCTAATTCGCAACCCCCGTCCCTGGTTAGGCGTCCAAAATTTAAACAGACATAACAGTACGGAGTCAAAAATACTACATTACATTCTCTTCAAATCTCTTTGAAATCTGAGTCATATAGAAAAATTATTTTGTGTTAATGTGTTATTTTATTTTATATTTGTTTTGAAACCCATCTAAATCAACTGCATTACCCATAAGGCCTTGCAGTGAAACCTGTTAGCAGCTGTGTCCCTGCTGACCTCATGTCCCCTGGGGGACAAAGTCTGTGAACGGTCTCCGTCTTTTCTCCGTCTCTGCAGGCGGTGCACATGTTCCCTCGCCACGTCAGCTTCCAGGTGGAGGAGGAAGAGATCGTACGCATCAACCCCCGAGAGCGCACCTGGCTCACCGGCTACGAGGACTACCGCCACGCCAACTCCACGCGGGACAAACTCACCCAGCCCGAAAACCTGGACGCCTACGTGCACTTCGCCAAGAGCGAGCCGCCCAAACACGACTACACCTACCCGTACCCGCTGAGCTGCGACGCGCAGCGAGGCTGCGACGGGAAACCGGGCTGCCTGGAGCTGAGCGGCGGACACCGCGCCGTGGTGACGGTGCAGCCGCGAGCGCTGCAGCCCAAAGGCAAGAGGCGGAAGGAGGACGGCGAGCGCTCGCGCTGCGTTTACTGTCAGGACATGTTCAACCACGAGGACAACGGGCGGGGCCGCTGCCAGGAGGCCCCCGACCCCATTCAGACCTGCATCCGGCGGGTCAGCTTCATGTGGTGCGCCGACAGCCTGCTGTACCACTGCATGTCGGATCCGGAGGGCGATTACTCGGACCCGTGCTCCTGCGACACCAGCGACGAGCGCTTCTGCCTGCGCTGGACGGCGCTGGTGGGCCTGTCGCTGCTGGCGCCCTGCATGTGCTGCTACGCCCCCCTCAGGGCGTGCTACCGCTGCGGCGTGGCCTGCCGCTGCTGCGGCGGGAAACACAAAGCTGTGGGCTGAGCCGCCGCAGGCCCCGCCCCCCCCCTCACGGAGACAGCAGTGACTCGTGGGAAATGGAGGCCGCTGTGATTTTGTTGTTGTTGTTTGTCTCGTCTCCGATTTCCGGAAAGAGGAGAAGAAGAAGAACTTCGTCTCAACGAAAGGAATTAAAACAAAAGTTTCCTGTTGGTTTTTGGTTCGATGTCTTTTGTGACGTTTGGGCCAAAACGGCGTCCGATCCTCACGAAGACTCGACAAAGAATATTCATTTCTATACAAAATTATACATATATATGTGTGTATATATAAATATATATATATGTATATATACACACACATATATATATGTACAGGTACTTTCTATTTTTACACTGGTGTGTTTCGAAGGCTTGAACGTGTCATTTCTTCAGTATGAATGTCGTTTGTTGCAGTTCGCTGATTCGCTGCAAAACATTTGAGCCTGAACGAGAAATTTCGGGACGCTCGCACCGTTTCAGAAGAAAACAAATGTCATGGTGAGATAATTTCACTTTAAAGGGTTTGTTCAGCAACAAACAGTGTTGCTCGTGTTCAGTTTTTGGTGAGAAAATGGATTTCCGTCTCGTGTTTGTGCGTTCGGTGCGGAGCTGGACATCAGGACGCCGTTAGCCTAGCTTAGCACAAAGACTGGAAGCAGGGGGAACAGTTAGCCCAAAAATAAATTAACCATCGCGGCTAAAACTACAAATTAGCTTCACTAACTTAACTAGCTGCAGCGCTGGATTAGGGTTATGTTAAAGAAAAAAAAAAATCTTACATTGTGAAATTAAAGTCGTAATATCAAAAAATATTATGAGGAAAAAAACGTATAAATTTGCAAGAATCAAGCCGTGATATTGCAAGATTTCACTCATAAATTCACTAGAAAACAGTTATAACATTAAGAGGTTAAACTAAAAAATGATGAGAGAAAAGTCTTAATATTACAAGATTAAACACCAAAAACACAACCGAAGAAAAAAATATTATGAGAATAAAGTTTTAATTTCGAGGAAAAAAAACTCATAATATTATTTGATTAATCTGGTAAATTTACCAGAGAATAGTTGGAATATTTTAAGATACATATATTATATAATATTACGTTTAAACTCGTAAATGTATGAGGAAACCAATATTTGTTATGTGATTAAAATCATCAATTTATTATTTTTTTTAACCAGCATCAGTCTTAATCATACAATCAAATATTCATTAATTTTTAGAATTTTAACACTTTAAATGCCAAATGTGCCAATGATTTGCAGCAACATTAATTTGTGTACGTTATATTTTTTTGTGTAGTCAAATACTCACACTCAAACCACTCACACACAAAATGCACTTTTCAAAATCAGGCCAAAAAAAAATAATACATTAATATTATATTCTAAATTAACTGGGTTCATTTTTTGACCAATATCAGTCCTAATCATGAATATCAGATATTGATTGATTTTCATAATTTTTAACCCTTTAAATGCCAGGTTCTTGTACTGATGCCACTATATTTTTAGATGAAAAATAAATTATTTTTAATATACTAAAAAAAAATTAGCAAGACATTGGCAAACTTTACAAGAAAATTCCTTGAAAAATAGCCAAAAATAAATAAATAAATAAATTCCAAGATTAAACAAAAATACACAATCTTGCCTAAATGTATGACATATGCATAAAGATAGCCGAAATTATAAAAGAAAAAAAAAGAAGAAGAATGAAAAGCCAAATTTAACGCACCAACATGGAAGAAGAGCCGTCCATCTTCTCATCAAATCCTCAACAACAAAAAGCTAAATTATTAATTATTATCATTAAAACGATTTAACATTTCTTTTAAGCTAACCTGAATTCTCCGCTCACGGTTTTCTCTTCGTGTCGAGGTGAATGTTTCGCTCCGTTTCGCCGACGCTCAGCAGAGGATCTTAACTGGTCTGAGAGCTGCTCTGCTTCCAGCAAAAAGAACAAATAAATCAGTCCCGAATAATCCACAAAGACCGAACTTTAGCTTTTTGGCTTTAAATCTAAATATGTAAAGTTTGGTGCAGATTTATCGCCCAGTTTTGCAGCTAGAAAACACAGTTTTCACAGTTTAACCCTTTGAAACACGAGAAATTGGCTTGATTTAAAAAAAAAAAAAAATTGGAAGAGAGCAATGAGCAACAAAAGAGGAAATTACCCAAAAATGACCAAGAAATCAGTAAAAAGTACAAAAATATGACCTGAAAATTGGTATGGCTGCAATAAATGGTGGCTGCAATAGAAATAAAGCTGCTAATGTTTTGAACATCCGTCGTCATGGTTACTGGGATGTTATCACTGGAGAAGTCGCATAACATCAGTCAGTGGAAACACAGTCAGCTCCACGCTGTGTTTAACAACGTTTCGAAAATATCGCTTAAGTTTTGAGCAAATCTGTGATGGAAACTCGTAAAGCACCTTTAAAAACTGAGTTTGTGAAACGTTTTGACGAACAAAGCAAAGCAGAAATACGAGCTATACGATAACGGAAAGCCAAAAGGTCCAATTAAAGACAAGCTAGAAGAAACTCGGGTAGAGTTTGGATGAAATTAAAACCAGAGGACAAATAATGCAACGTGCAGGACGAAAAATGTCAGTTTAAAATAATAAAAGAAAGAGACCAAAAACAATAAACGCAGTCAAACCACAAATAAAAGGAAATAAACTGATAAAACTTCAATTTAAAAAAAGAAGAAAGAAATGTCATATTTGATTATTAAATTTAACTAATGGTAATAATTTGGAAGATTATTCGCTGTAAAATTGATAAAACATAAATTTAAAATACATTTAAAAATAAATAAAACAAGTGTTATTTCCATAAAAATCCCCGTTTTCACATAAATGTCAGATTTCATTATTAAATTAAACTAATGGTTATAATTTGGAAAATTGTTTGCAGTAAAACTGATAAAACATAAATATAAAACAAAATAAATTTAAAAAGAAATAAAGCAAGTTTCAAAAGGAAAAATAATGCAACATGCAGGAACTCATAATGCTAGTATAGAATAATAACAAGAAATAGACCAAAAACAACAGAAACAATAGAAACAATCAAACCACAAATAAAATGAAATAAAATTGATAAAACATAAATAAGATTTTTTTAAATAAAAAAAAAAAATATATATATATATATATATATATATATATATATATATATATATATATATATATTAATAGGCTATTAAGAAAAAAATTAAATATTTTTTCCATTAAAAATTCCCTTTTTCATATAAATTTCAGGTTTAATTATTAAATTAAAATGATGGTAATGATTTGGAAAATGGTCGGCAGAGACGTAAAATTTAACGGGAGTTTTTGTTAAAAAACAAAAACACCAGTAAGCTACAAAAATACATATTTAATTTTTTAAAAGAAAGTGTGGTGTGAAGCGAGCAGCGGTCAGCGGAGTGAAGGCCTCCGTTATAATGAACCCGTCCGTCCGTCCGTCTCATCTCTGCTGTTTCCTGTCCAGCTTCATGACAAACTGCCGCCATCCGTCGTCGAGAAGATAACCCACGTTTACTTTTCTATCTGTGGCGAGGAAAGCGAAGCGAGTCTGTCGGGCGCAGCGTCTCCGCTCTGCGCTCACTTCAGCTTTTAAAGGAAAGTGCCTGAAGCCTCCTCATTTATGTCCCGATGTATATTTCACTAAATAATAACTGTGTTAAAAAACAAAAAAAACAAAGAGCAAAGGTTGTATTCATCGGTTTGTCTTTTTTATATAATTCACATTTTTACCTATGTAAAAAAAAAATCAGAATATAAATATATATATGTATATGTATCAGGTGTATGATGTACATTTTCAGTTCTATTTTTTTATTGTTTCTTATATGATGGATGTAAATCTCTTCGACAGAAAAGAGACAATGAGACGTCTATAAATACAAATACATCGTCTGAAAACTGAAGCCGCAGCCTCGACGCTGACATGTTTTTTTTTATTATTTCTAAATCCATATTTTTGGGGTTTGACGGGCATCTCACATAACTTCACTACTGTAACAACATTTTCCTAATTTTAGGGTTGTTTCACTGAATCTCTCATATTATTCTAACGGATGATTTCAGGGCACGATATGACAGCTATGTGAATTATATTTAGGGATTTAAAGGCAATATACCAAACTTTGGCATAAAAAACACAATATTTTATGATTTAGGGGCCACATTTCTTTGGGAATTTAGAAAAATAAAACTTGGGGGTAGTCATATGAAAATATCACAAATATGCAGAAGTCACTTTTACAAATTTTGAATATATGACAAAACAAGCTCTACGTTTAAGTTTAAGTTTAAGTGATACAACAAACTTCAGGCTCAAATAAAACAATACTAATATTAGAAGTTCACATAAAACATGGGGATGTTGGCACTTTAATAACTTATATGATTATAAGAAATTAGAAATTTTGGGGTTGTAAGGGCACTTTAATAAATAAATACATATACACACACATATAAACACACGCACTATTTTTTTGTGCATTCAAAGATATATTTTTATCAGCTATATTTTATGTTTATCATTCTATCTGATTTTGTTTATTTTATTTTTACTTGTTTTATTGCTTTAATTGGTTCTGACAGCTTTAGAGTACTGACGCTGGAAATATATTATTTTATTAATTCATTTTTAAATATTGACAATAATATAAAATTATAAATATATATTATATTATATTATATTATATAAATCTCATAAAACATCGTTACAACCTCCAGTTCAAATGCAACAAACAAGAACAAATAGTTTCAGATGATATTATATTTTAGGAAAATTAAACTATTGATTATTGATTATAAAACAGCAGAATCAGTCTTTTTAAATTAACACGAGATCAGATTCAGATTAAATTTCAATGACAATCTGAAATCTTGGAGTGTCAGACAGACGGACAGTCAGGTCAGATCTCACACACACACACACACACACACACACACACGCACACACACACACGGAGCAGGATGGGGGGCTGCTGGCAGGGTTGGTGGTCTCTCGCAGTCACATTTGTTTCAGATTTCATCCGCGTAAACAAAGCGAGGCGGGCAGACTCACTGGGGCCTCAGTAAATCAGGCCCAGACACACACACACACACACACACACACACACACACACACACACACACACACAGACACAGACACAGACACACACACACACACACACACACACACACAGACACACACAGGGTCTCTGCAGTTGAGGTTTTGCAGCCTTGTTGTTCTTGTTGTTGTTGTTGTTTTGATGCTGCTGCTTATTTTCTCCACAAACAAACACACACACACACACACACACACACACACACACACACACACAGAGTTCAGTTTGTGTGTGTGTGTGTGTGTGTGTGTGTGTGTGTGTGTGTGTGTGTTCAGGATTTAGGGGGATAAACAGGCAGAAATGTAACATAATATACTGCTTTCTTTGGTGTCTAATCAGCTGAAATTAAGAACGATCCTCCGCGTCTACGGAGACCGCCATGTTTCTACAGTAGCCCAGAGCGGACAAACCAAACACCGCTGACAGATAGAGACTTTCACGTTTTCATGTTTTTTTCTCTGTGATAAGCAGCAGAATTTTTTTTTTTTAACGCTTTCAAACCTGGTCAGATCGACTTGATTTCTTTCCAAAACATGAGAAGAATTCAAAGAGTTATTTAAGGATAAATGACCATAAAATTTGCAAGAAACTAGTAAAAAAAAAAAAAGTACAAGAAAATTACTTCAAAATTAATCTGAAAAAACATCCTTTTTACTCTTGTTTTTTTTTAAAAAAAAGTGATGATTAATTTAGTGAATTTATAAGAGAAAATTGAAATATTACAAAATTACGCTTGTAAATTTAGAATTAAAAAACATAATATTTCATGATTAAACTAAAAAAAAGAGAGAAAAGTCATAATATTATGTTAATATAATGTGGTAAATGTTTGAGAAAAAAAGTCATATTACATAATTAAATAATAATTACATAATTAAACTTGTAAATTGAGAAAAAAGTCATAATATTACAGGTTTAAACTTGTAAATTGATGAGAAATTTACGAGACTTATGATTTATGAGACTTCATTTTTATTGTGAATTAGAAAATGTTTGGAGGGGCCAGATTTGGCCCGTGGGCCATAAATTGAGGATCATTACTTTAATCCCGCCTCGCAGAGGACGGCGTCATCGTTATTTAAGACAACAGACATGAAGACAGCAGGCGTCTAAAAATCACTCTGCTTTATTTCAATCAGCTGGCAGTTATGCTCTGAACAAAACATAAAAAGGACCACCAAAAATAAAACCAGCCAGAATAACTGCGCTTGGCACTCGACTGTGTTTGTCAAGAGGAAATTATACATTTATATTTATATATGTGAGCCAAGTGTCTCCAATATACACGCAAGAATCGAGACGGAAAACCACAAATACCAGCTTTTGCGTGGTCTCCATTCCTGACGCCAGATTTTTTTAATAATACAAATAATACAAATAATCGTTAGTACGGCTGAGACGGAGAGGTGCGGTCACCGAGAGAAACTCGAATTGAAATGACTGACTTTCGTCTAAATATCCCACCTGAGAGCAGGTTTAAGGTTTCAGGTGCACAAACATCCCAGAACGATCTCATTGGCTGAGCAGAGCCGAGTTCACCGCTGAGCTTCTTACAAAGACTGTATATTTATAGGCCGACACGAAGTTAGCATCGCACTGGTTCCCCGTCAAAAACCTTACGGGATTTTTGATTATCGTCCAAAAATAAGCTCTGTGACGAACAGGAGTTTATGATTCGTACAGGTTTGGTTCAGCGTGATAATCTTCACAGATGAACGCCACTTTTGTGTGTTTCGAAGTGTAAATAAAAGAAGCAAAAACCTGTTAGGCTATAAATCAACGACATCGTGGTCGCACCACTTAAACGTCACAACTACAAACACGGTAAAAACACGTTGAAACACAATCGAAAAATATCATAAAGAGATAAATCTACAAGTTCGAGTGCGACTCGAGTGCGAAGCTGAAAAGGCGGCCAGAGTCGGAAACCCAAGAAACCCAGAGACTTTGAGACGAGGGAACCGGATGTGCAAAAATGCTGACGGACTATTGTGTTTTCCGGTTTGTCTTTCCAAATGTCCGAACGTCCATCGAATTCTTGTAAACGTAAAAGCTAAGGAACGCCTTGGGGAAATTCCTTAAAATTTGGCACAAATGTTCACTTAAATCCGGCAATGAACTGATTAAATTTTGGTGATGATAGGTTAAAGATCATGGTTACTATGACTTCATCTGTCTAAAACTCATGAATGCAGATTTCAATGATGCCTTGGAAAATTTCCTTAAATTTGGCACAAACATCCACTTGGACTCAACGATGAATTAACAGATTAGATTTGGGCGAGCACAGGTCAAATGTCACTGTGACCCCATCTGTCTGATTCTCGTGGGAGTAATCTCGAAAACAGCTTAAGGGAATTAAGATGTTTCAAATTTGGCACAAACGTCCCCTTGGACTCAGTGCTGAATGGATTACTTTTGGTGGTCAAAGATCAAGGTCATCTTGATCTCAAATCCAATTCATGCCATGATACTGGAATCTCAAGATGGCCTTAAGGAAATTTCCTAAAATTTGGCAGTAACATCCATTTGGACTCAAGGATGAACTAGTCAGATTTTGATGGTCAAAGGTCAAGGTCACAGTGACAACATATGACTCATTCTTGTAAACAAGATTTCTCAAAAACACCTTAAGGGAATTTTGTTAGATTTGTCAAAAACATCCACTTTGACTTAATGAGTTAACTGATTAGACTGATTTTGGTGGTCAAGGTCATCGTAATCTCTTTCTCTGTAACGCAATATCTCAAAAACACCTTGAGCGAATTTCTTCAAATTTGGCACAAACGTCCACTTGGACTCAACAGCAAACTGAATAGATTTTGGCTGACAAACGTCAAGGTCACAGTGACCTTGTGTCCGTCTCATTCTCGTGACTGTCATAATTTAAGAACACCTTGAGGGAATTTTCTCAAATTTGGCACAAACGTCTACTTTGTCACAGTGACCATTTTTTGGCCATAACTCAAGAATTATTCATTTGTGACAAAAAAATTTCACGCAAATTTCTAATAGAATAAAACAATGACATGATGCTATTTTTATATCCAAAAGGTAAAAGCTCAACTTTACTGTGACGTCATAACACTTGCAAAACCATTTTTTCTGGCCATTTTTAACGTCATATCTCAGGAACAGAAGAGGAGACATTTGTTCAGATACTCAAACGTTGACACTAATCTTTGATATCCACCTTGAAACTGTGCTGATCTTTTTTTTTTCTCCGCCTACTGAGATTTCTCTCAACCAATGAGATCGTTAATACTTCCAGAAATGTTTGCATCATCAGCTAACGCTTTTTCATCTTATCCTTCCCTCAACACATGGAAATATTTCCTGTAAGACATTTCCTCCGATTTGCCACCAACATCTGACTCAGGACCAGCCGATCAGTTGTTCACTTTTGTTTGATAGCGACGACCGCAGACTGTTTATAAAGACGGACGACATGACAGCTCCCCAACAGTGTAACTTTTCACTCTTGATCGCCCCCTGGTGTCTGTCTGCGGTATAGGTCATAAAGCCCGCCCCTCCATGATAGTGAATGGGTCAAACCAAAAACTCAAAGTACACGCCAAATACTTTTTTCCCAAAGATTTCTGTCTCTGAAGGTTGTTTAATCACCCTGATGTTTGTTCAAGTGTTTGTTTTTATGCTAAATTTGGTTTTATTGAGTTATTAAATTATACAAAAGGGGGATTTTCTGCCATGATGGACAGCTTTGACGGCCAATCAGTCAGCTCGCATTCAATGAAGCAGCTCGCAATTTGTCAGCCGGGTGTTTTGGCGGGAACTCTCCCTCCATGGATATCGCTACTGCGCAGACTCCGGCTGTCACTGACATTACCCTCGAAAAATGGCAACGCCCGTATCTCAGATTTTTAGCCTCACTTCAGCATAGAGGGGGTTAAGTGGGGTCGTGTCGTCCATCTTTATATATACAGTCGATGGCGCTGACTGAACCCAGATCACCTGTTGAGGGCAGGAAGCTTCACTGTGACCACAGTGAACATGGGGAATGATACAGGTAAAAAAACATAAAGACCATAAACAACAAAATAAAGACACATTAAAAAAGAGGAAGCTAAAGAAGCCTCAGTGGAGCTGAAAGCAAGGTGCGTTTTTTAAAATAATGAATACAAAAACTTTTCTCTGAGTGTCCTTTAAGGTGTAAAACTGTTAAGTGAGAGTAAAGCAACTGAACACACAAAGGCCTCTTCCATTACGGTTCATAAAAATCATCAATCAAAATCACTTCAGCACACAGTGATGCAGCATGTGGATACGAATCACAGTCCCACATCGAAACGAAGGAATGAATCGATGCTTTGTGATCGTGAAGGAATGAAAACCGCCTCTCTTGAATCCTTTTATCGATTTTGCAAAAGTTGATTTGTTGGTGGTGAGCTGGATGAGAGTAAAAATCTGATTTGTTTGAACTCTGTTGCTCAACACCACAAAGCAAACTTTCCGACACTTTGATTCGGGAAGAAGGAAAAACTAAAACTGAGGAACTTCAGGTTTCATCTCTTCATACAGAAATCTCGTGAACTCGCGTTCGGGAAGAAACAAACGTCCCAACAGAGAGAAAGACGGACAAACGAGGTGCAGCATTAAAACGGCCGCCTGCACCTACAGGACACTGACTCATCCCCAAACATTAAACAGGAAATGTGAGCGGGAGGGGGAATGTTGTTTGATCATCAGGATGTTAACCCTTTGAAACTTGGGCATATTGGCTGGATTTTTATCAAAAACAAGGGAGGAAGGCAATGAGCAACGACAGAAGAAATGACCGAAAAATGATCAAGAAATTAGTAAAAAAAAAAAGAAAAAAAAAGAGAAAAAGAAAATTAGTTTTAAAAAAAAGAAAACAAGGTAATGACCTTTAAAAAAAATACATAAAATTTTTAGATTTTCAAACAGAATTTCAAATATCGAATAATGATAATTAGAAATATAGTTTTCCCACACTGTTCTTTTTCCCCTAAACATTTTCTCCACTTTTTAAAAACAATTTTCAAATTTTACATTTTTTCACAATTTGTTGATTTTTTATTGCCCAATTGCAAGCCTCGCCTTTTTTCCATTTTTTTTTTTTATTTAAAGAAATCGCCCACATTTGGTGCTTGTGAACGGCTCTGAAAGCAGCACAAGAAAAGTGTTGTTGCTCCAGGTTTGAAAGGGTTAAAGGACACAGTATGTAATGATCTATTTGTTCAGACTCCGCACTGTGAGCATTATTTTTAATGCCGGCGTCTGTTATCACAGATTAGGTGGCACATTTTTCGCATGGCGGGGGTCTCGTTTTGGAAATGGACTCAAATGGATCACTAATAATAATAATCATCATCATCATCATCATCACCACTTTTCTCTTCAAGCTCATCTGCCTCACGACCCAAAACGTGAACAGTCTTTAAAATTCGAGAGAGAATGATTTCATCTCCAAAGAAATACTTTGACAGTTTGGAAAAATTCATTTGCTCTCAAAAGTTAAAACAACCACTTTAACGTTTGTACAGTAAATATAAAGCTACAGCCGGTTAGCTTAGCTTAGCATAAAGACTGAAAACGGGGGGAAACAGTTAGCCCTGCTCTGTCAAAATCACAAAATCACTTTAACCCTTTGAAAACTGTGCAAAGTGCCTTGATTTCTTTGAAAAACATGGTGAGAAAGCAATGAGCATCTCAAGAAGAAGTCACCCTGAAAATTGTCTAGAAGTAAGCAAAAAAAAATACAAAAAATAACAGAAATTTAGCAAAAAGAAAAAAGTAAAAAAAAAAAAGGGGGTAAGTAAAAACAAAACAAAACAAAACAAAACAAATAAGAAAATGACCTGAAAAAATTCAAATAATTCTGGGAAGTGATTTTTAAATGCATAATTATCAGAGTTCCTACACATTTTTATCTGCTAATTTTCAAAACTTTCCACGATACTTCGCCCCGTTTCCACGACTTTGTGCTAGTTAGACATTCCCGCTGCCAACGTGCATCATGTGATACTGCTGAAGCTTCAGCGGTCGTGGAGTGCAGCACTGGATTTTAAATTTGTAAAAAGTAACGGATTTTGAATAACATTAAGTATGTTTTAGGATTTTTTTAAACATATTTTGAATTTGTTTTTTTTTTAAAAAAACAACGTATATTCAAAACTTTTCCAATATAATAATAATTCCAAACCATTTCTGGGCCTCAAAAAACACATTTTCTAATTCCATAATTTTTCAGGGAATTTCATTTTCCTAAATTATGATCATTATTATTTAAAAAAAATTCAAAAGAAAGTGACGGGGGAAAAAGGCAAACAATACCTGTAAAAAGTGCTAAAAATTCTCTAATATTATTTTTAATATGAAATCATGATAATTATAAATAATGTTTTTTCCCCTTTACACTTTCCCTAGCTTTTAAAAAAAAATTCAAAATCTATTAATTTCTTACCAAGTTGCTCATTGCTTTTTTTCTCGCTACGTTTTTGACAGAAAGTTCAAAGGTCTCCATGTGAAAGGCGTCTGAAAGCAGCACACAAAAGTGATGTCACTCCAGGTTTCAAAGGGTTAAAGGAATCGTTTTTCAGATTTAGGCTTCAAGGGGAATAAAGCAGTTTTTAGGTTACAAATCCATGTTTTTCGGACACTGTTGAGGGTTAAATGGAGGACTTAACCTCGTGTCCTTAGTATTTTTTGGGTCGAGGGCAAAAATTCAACAACTCTCGCCATCAGACTTCTTACCCCAAAATCCTTCGTCCCTCATTCACTTCCTCCATCGTCCCTCTTTGACCATCCGGACACAGCGAGGTGAGGGTCGGTGGATGTCAGCGGAGGGTGTTGATGGAGGGACGGTGTTGGCGGGGAGGGAAGGCTTTTTGTTTGTTTTGGTTTTGTATTTTTTGCGTTTTTATCTGACGGTGACCCCGAGCTTCTCCAGCACCCGCGTCCCTTTCTCCTGGTACTCCTCCCGCGTCATCCAGAAGTTGTCCTTGTCCTTCATGATGTCGGCCAGCACGGCGCCGCCCAGGAACACCATGTGTTTACGCCGAGGGGGGTCCTCTATCCGGATCTTGAATTTCTGCCGGGCCAGATGAGGCGGAAAAGAAGAGCAGAGAGCGTCAACAGAGAGGAGGAGGAGGAGATAATAACGTGTTGAAGCCCCCGCCGCCCTGCGAGCTCCCTGAAATAGACTGAAGATTGTCTTTTAATTACGGGCTGCAGGATTTCCCTGAGCGGCTGCAGGAGCAGCAGAGCGAGCTTCCTCTCCAGGAACAATGAGATGTTGTATTTTCACCTCGTCATCGTGGGACCAGGACAGAGAGAGGCGTCTCTGAGGTGTGGAGGACAACTACACTCAGCTACACTGAGGCTTCAATGACCCCTCATGGTAAATATGAGAACTGCTCCAGAGCACAAGAACCACCTCTGAGGAGGAAGCCGTCTAATGCTCTTTCACAGAAAAACGTTTATGTACATCTAAAAGCAGTGAAAACTGCAGCGTGCACATCTAAAAGTGAAAAGTCAGTGCTAGACAAAATAAAAATAGATGCAAGAATACAAATAAAGTCCTCCACATGTGTGGAGGTAACAATTGTTCATGGCAGCATCACCTAGTGTGCAGACTTTATTTGTAGTTTTGCATATATTCTTTTACTGCATTTTTGTCACGGACCAGTCGGTGCGAGCTGACATCTCAAATTTGCCGAAAATCATAAAATGGAAGTCTCCCACTGTATTTCAAACTCTACGAAAACTGATGTCAACAACATGTACAATTCACAAATTATCGTTAATCAGAGGAATACAAGAAACTGAGATATTTCATAACACAAAATATGAGCAACTGTAAAAACGAATGGTGTTCTCAGTACAGGTACTGTCTTAAGGAATAGATTACTTAACCCCTCAGGGACTGTTTGGTGAATTTTACACACTTTTCCTCCTGCCTGTTGTGATAATTGTGTGTGTGTTGATGCATGTGTCCTAAATGTAGTCCAGATTGTGTATTTGAGTGTAATCAGTGAATTTGCAGCTCAGCTCCTACAACAAGTCTAAAATACACTGTGGAAACTAAATAGTTACATTCAGACTGTTCAGGTCCAAAAATGCTCCATTGAAACCCATTCAAACTGACATTTTTGATCCCACAGCCATCAGAGCAGAAAAACAGGACTTGTATTATTTCTGGGTGTCATTCTGGGCTTTTGACTCTGAATTTGTCATTTTGACTATTTTCCACCTGATGAGGTCATTTTGACCATATTTGGCATATGGAGGAAATACATGCTATTTCCACTAGGTGACCTGTCCCAGTCAATGTAGCTGCTGATCACTGACATATCCCAGACTGTCAGCAGCTACACTCACACACTGACATATCCCAGACTGTCAGCAGCTACACTCACACACTGAAATATCCCAGACTGTCAGCAGCTACACTCACACACTGAAATATCCCAGACTAAAAAAATCTACATAACATGTAGTATACTGAAAAATATTCTTATTTTGTGTTTTATTTTCATCTACCAAACATTGTGGCATCATGACAAAAACGTGGTTAAAATACTACTTGAGTGTTGGAGACTTTTGAATATTTTTGTTCTCATCATTTTAACAAGAAAGATTAACAGTGATGTCGTCCCTCATGTTTTGTTTTGGGGTTTTTTCGGTGATGTTTCAGGCGTTTGTACTCACCGACAGCTTGTCGACGTCTCCCTTCAGCACTCGCTCCAGGTACAGCTGCTTCAGCTCGCGCTCCAGGCGGGACGGCAGGCCGGGGTACATGGTGGATCCTCCGGACAGCACGATGTGTTTGTAGAACTCAGACCTGATGGGTAAACACAATGATGCATGACGAATGAATGATTTATTTTTCACTGCACCCTGACTGGCTGTGAGACACCTGTGATTTTCTGATTTTCTGCTGAGCTGCTGCTGACATTTGCTCAGCTCGTCTCTCTGATAACTTCAGATCCAGACGTTCAGGAGGTTTTTACCAGAAGCCGAAACACACGTTTATTTGAAAAAAAGTAAAAATACTGAATAAAGCAGTTTTACTTTAAAAATCTGTGTTTTTACAATGCTGTTTGGCACGATGGGACCGGAGTTGAGCTGCTCAGCTTGTTTCTCTGATAATTTCATATACAGATGTCTGATCACTCAATTTTTTCATCCGATTAACCCTCTGAAACCTGAGCAGTTTTGATTTGTCCCAACAACATAACAAGACATGGTACAAAAATTAACACAAAAAAGTAACAAGAAAATTACCTGAAAATACAAAATTAAAAAACAAACAAGAAAATTACCCTAGAAAAAGTTTTTTTAAAAATCTGTTATTATTTTGTAAATTTTATTATATTTTTTCTGTCACATAATCTTAAATATAAAATTGTAAAAATATAACTATATATAATATATAATTCTGGACATTTTTCCCTATTTTTGGGATTATTTCTTTATAATCATCTCCAACTTTTTTAAAACAAATGTTGAGATAAAAACACATTATAACAATATGACGCATGGAAACAGGACGCTATTTATCTGTTGGGGACTCTTGAATATTTTAGTTTTCATCATTTAAGCAAGTTTGGTGTTCAATAAAGTCTTTCCATGGGGATCTCATGATTTTGTCATTATTCTCACTGATACAAAAAAACTCCATATTTCATTATTATTCTCTTTATATTTTAGAAGTTCATTTTTTTCTACTTCAATATCATAATAAAAATATTTGTAATAAAACTTTTGCACTGGACGTCAGACAGAAGATCATGTGACTCATATTTTAAACTTTCCGGTGACTCTAAAAGACGGGCGCTCCCTTCCAGCTCACCTGGTGTCGATATCGGCGGCCTGGATGGTGTTGAAGAGCAGCTCGGCCACGCCCACCCCCTCCACGTTGATGAGGTGAGGTTGAAACAGAGCCTCGGGGGCCTCGAACCGCTCACCTCCCACCTTGATCAGCCTGCCGTCCGGAAGCTGCGGACACAAACAAAACCGCTGCCTTCAGAAACATAACGAGAAACTGGAAAACTGGAGAGATGTTAATGAGTAAAAAAAAAAAAAAAAAAGAAAAACGCAAGAATTAGCAGGAAATTATTTTTTTTTAAAGTACAAGAACATTTGTAAGAATAAATAAATATATACATTTTTTAAAAAGGAAACAAAAACAAAAAAAGAGCATAGAAAAATTTAATAACATTGTAACACAATTTTAAATTTGATTATGATGTTTACTTCATTTAAATTATGATAATTATTATATAGTTTTCCCGACACATTTTCCCCTCGCTTTCTAAAACTAATTTTCTAAATTTAGAATTTTTTTTTGCCATGTGTGAAACATTTAAAGAGGTATTAAGAGATGATTTTCACAAGGAAGAGAGATGAGGGCGGCCTTCAAAAATCAGCGTTTTCAAAGATGTATGCGTGTGTTTGTGTGTATGAAATATAACTATGTTATAAAATATATATAGATATATGTGCTAATAAATTTTATAACAAGATAGAAATTTTGTCATTATTTTATATATATATTTAGGTCGTTTAGTTAATAATAGCTTAATTAGGGCTTTTACATACATAAATTTTAAACTATAATTTTCTGTTTTTATCTGTTTTTATTTATTTTTCATATTTAATGTTTAATTCCTGTACATTGAGAGCAAGTCAACTGGAGTCAAATTCCTTGTTTGTGTAAGCATACCAATAAATATAATAATCTGATAAATATATATACATACAATTTCTTATATATAATTTTATATATTTTTATATATATTTTTATTATTATTATTTTTTTTTAATCTAAAATGACAATAAATGACTGAGTTGTGGGGGGGGGTGTTAAATAGGTGTAAACTTCGTCCTACTCCTTTTTGGGCACGTCAGTGCTTGTAAATGTTATTTATATAACATGTTTTTCACTTTTTTGTGCTTATTTCTTTCTTTGTTTCTTTGTTAATTCATTTACTTCCAAGTTGCTCGTTGCTTTTTTCTCATGTTGAAAAAATAAAATAAAAAAATCACTTTACTCAATTAGCTACGGGTTCGAAGGTTTAAACGCTTGTGAAAGGCATCTAAAAGCGAAGCGAAGTGTTTTCAGCGAAGGAGCAGATAAAGTTTATTAACCGGACTGACCGTGTACGACTCCACCAGCACCGTCGTCTCCAGCGCCAGCTTCTGCTCCTGCTCGATGTTGTAACCCACGTAGCAAAGCTTCTCCTTCATCATCCTCACCGTCTCAAAGTCCGCCGAGTGGTTGAAGGCGTAACCTCGCAGCAGCAGCAGCTGGAGGACGGACACAGTTCTTGGTTTTTAATTTTGAATCTATAAAGATACATAACTTTAACGTTTTACGAATAACCTGCGATAAACAACAACTTTCCCAGCAATAACAAAAATAAACTGAAATCGGGTTTGATATTTGTATATAAAACTGGGATAATTGTTCGTGTCGTATGTGTGTGTGTATATATATATATATATATATATATGCCATTTGGGAAGTAGTTTTGTAGAATGTGAATGTATATATAGGAGTAGGAATAAATAAATGTGTACATGTGATATTTTTATTGATTTTTTTTTATTTTGACAAAAGGTCTGCTGCCTTTTGTTGATTCATAATTCAATAAAACAGCACCACCTTGTGCCAAAAAATATGTTGCTGTTCATTTACTTGCACACTTAGTATCACGTTAAACGATTTAAACTTAAATCGACAAAAACGCGCATTTTTAATATCTAATGAACATTTTCATAATAGAAAAAAAATAAATCGACTGCATTACAGGATAATTTGCATTCTTCATATTTTGAAAAATGGAAATAAATTAAAAAGGTAGGATGAAAGGATAACAGCAGTACAACTCAAAGTACTGAAAGTACTGAAAGTACTCCCCACTGTTACAGCAGCAGTTTAATGTTTTCTAAACCTTTAAGGTTGTTTGGATTATTCTAGATGTTTGCATTATTTAGATTAGTTTTTTAACGTGTTTTCTTTTGTCAGTTATTAATTTAGTCAGAAACAGAATCCGGTTTTATTGTCAAGTACATTTACAGCCAACGTGACTTGGTGTTTTGGTGCAACGCAATTAACAAAAAGCATTGAATTTAAATAGTATAAGACATAAGATAAAGATAAATAAGCAATTTAAAAATATAAAATGATATTAAATGAAAAAATATAATATATGTTATATATTATATATGTTATGTATTATTTATGATTTTTTCCACAGTGTTATTTTCAATTTGCTTTAAATAATGTTGTTGACATTGTATTTGTTGTAAACTGTTTTTTGTGGAAAACAATTCTTAAAATATAAAAAAATATTTATAAATATGTGCCAATTAAGCCTCCTTGAACTGAGCTCCTTTAATTATTATTAGTTTCCACGTGATTATTATTCAGATTTTTGTTTTGTAGTGAATTGGGAACTATGGGACACCCGTGGTTATAGATACAGGTAGGCAGGTATGACCAGCATGCACCTGGGTGGGCGAAATGTTTTGGGTTTTTTAATCAGAGCGGCAGCCGTGACTTCTCTGTTCCCGTGTTGGTTTGTGGTTATGAACGTCCCAAATGTTAAACTGACAAACAGCCGCCGCACCTGCACACATCCACCAAACATCAGAGAGAAACTGACGGAAACACGACGGCGGTCCGGCGCTGCGCTGCTGTCGGTACCTTGATGAGGTAGCGCGTGATGTCCCTCCCCGCGATGTCGAGGCGTCGGGTCAGGTGAGGCAGCGAGAAGCCTTCGTACACCGGGCAGATGTGGGTGACGCCGTCGCCAGAGTCGACCACCACTCCGGTCAGCAGACCTTCAACAGAAAAGCGCAAAGACGTGAATCGCCCCGAAACTCGAGCACTCCTGCTGCAAACCGTAAAACTTTAATAACAGCCCGAGCTGTTTAAATCATTAACGTCAACATGTGTGGGACGGGCGTCTACACGGGACCGGCTTTTATGTCCTTTCCTTTTTGAGACCTGATTGGCTTTATTTTATTCCAAAATACGTAAAGAAGGTAATGAGCAAATAAAGACGAAATAAAGAAATCCAAACAAACAAACACAAAAACAAAAATAAGTAAAAAAGTATAATTAAGTAAAAAAAAACACAAAGCAAGAATTAACCTTAAAAAATGCTTAAAATTAAAAATAAGTCTGTTAAATAATTTTAAATATATCATTATGAATAAAGTTTACTGGGCATTTTTCCTTTGCTTTTTTAAAAACAGTCTTCGACATCTACTAATCTATTCTATATCTATAACATCTTTCTTGTTTTTTGTGCAGAAAATAGCGTCTTTTTCGATGCTCCTGGTTTCAGTAAAATAACTGAGCTGTGAATAACCTCACCGAGCTAACATTGTGAGTATTATGTCCATAATGACAAAAGTTTAAACATAAATACAGATTTGTCTCAGTGATCTAAGCAGCTAACTGACGTTAACTCCAGCAGGTCGCCAACAAAAAACTTAAAAAAAACTCTGCAGGGTAACCGAGCCTCTGACAGAGACGGGCCTTTATTTGTCAAAATGTGGAGCCACACCGGGCTACTGAAAGCAACTGGGCTTTTATTTGGGGGATGTCCGTAGACTGGGACACAGTATTTTTTTACGGCTCCGTGCACATCCGGCGTTTACAGTAAAAGGTCTGAAATCATCGATTATTTTTCTGCTACGGGAGAAAAAATCTCTGCAGCTTGTTACTTTCAGCTCGTGGATCTTCTTCAAGTGTTACGAAGACAAACAAACCTTGAGCGTAGAGAGTGAGGACGGCCTGGATGGCGATATAAACTCCTGTGAACTGGTACGTTTCAAACATCACCTGGTAGGAGAACACAAAGCAACAGTTAACCCTTTGAAACCTGAGCAAACTGGCTTGATTTTGTTCAAAAACATGGGAGAAAGGCAAAGAGAAACTTGAGAGGAAATTAACCAAACATTTACAAAAAAAAAAGAAAATTTGCAATAAAATTGCCTAAAAATCAAAAAAAGAAAAAATCATACAACCCCCCCTAAAAAAACCCAATTAAATGAGTAAATGAAAATGTGCTTATAGACAATATAAATATTTTTATTATAATTATAAATATAATTTTTTTGACATTTTTTCCTAGCTTTTTTATAAATTATTTTTCCAAATGTACTAATTTCTTGCAGCCTCTGTAACATTTCTTGCCAAGATGGTCATTGCCCTTATTTCCCAGGTTATAAAACAAAAATAAATACATTTCTCAAAGTGAAGGCGTCTGATGTAACACAAAAAAACAGATGCCGGCCCAGATTACAAAGAGTTACACAAAGAAGCACAACCCGGATTTGATGTTTTTGTGGTTCTGTAACGTGTTGTGCATTCACAGATTTATAATAAATCAGGATGCGTCACCTCGATGATCTTCTCTCGGTTCTTGGTGGGGTTCATGGGCGGCTCCGTCAGAAGGATCTTGCAGTCGCGCGAGCTGATGTTGAGTTTCTCGGGGCCGAAGGTGTAGTCCCACAGGTGCTTCATGTCGTCCCAGTTCCTGACGATGCCGTTCTCCATGGGGTAGTTCACCTCCAGCATGGAGCGCAGCTCGCTCGCCTCGTCCCCCACCATCAGGTCCTGCCAGAGGTCAAAGGTCAGCACTTCAGCGGACTAAGGGACATGCTTTGGACGCGCGGGAAGGGAAATTTACTGTCACTGCTGAGTTAGAAATAGGGATCCACAGATTATCGGCCTGGCTGATTGTTGGGCCGATATTTGGCATTTTGCTGATTATCTGTATCAGCGTTTTATTTTAAAAACCGCCAATAAAATTAATTAATTAGTAAGTGCAAATAAAGTGTCAGCATGGGAGAAACTTTTACTCTGTAAAACCTCAGGGAGCTATTTTTATTCTATTTTATGTATTTTTTATATTTGACTGTTTTTTTTAAAAAGTTGCAGTTTTAGTTTTGATTAAACATTTGATGAAGGCATTATAACAAAGATTTGTGTTGAAGCCTGTTGTCTTCCAAATTCTAAATTTCGACAGAAAGATTTTCATTTTTGTTGTAAACGCATATCGGTTTCAAATATCGATAATCGGTCTCATTAACTACTAATAATTAGCATCAGTATCAGCCCTGAAAAAACAATGTCGGTCGACCCCTCACACGAATTCCTTCAGTGTTCGGGAGGTTTTTAGTCAGAGTCGAATCATCTCTTCCTCTCCAAAACAAACAGACCAGCTGATTTAAACCGCTAAAAACACTAAATAAACATGCAAACAAGGAGGTCCTGAAAGGATCTCAGTGTTACCTTGATCTCAATATTGCCAACTTTCGCTGTGGAGCGGATGATTGGCCGGCCGACCAGCGCTGGGAAAATGTGTTCGGGGAAGTTGGAGCCTGCATAGCCACATTTGACAAACTGAAATAAGAGAAGGAAAATCACGTGTTACAATATTTAAAATAACACGTTCACTGCATAAAATCAGCTGCCTTCAAGGCATGTTTTCTTTAGAATTTGGCATTAAAATAAACACATAATACAACCATTTAAAGTTGTATGTCCCTCCCCCTAATGCCACATATATTTAAGAAACCAAACATTACCAACATTTAAGCTTTAAAAATCACCAAAAGTTTTTTAAAGGAAAAAAAAGACACCCAGTTGAACGTTTTATGAAAATTATTTGACATGCTTTCCCTTTATAGCACCACTCCCTCTGCCCTAATAAATAATGAACAGTCCCTAAACAAAGCAGGCTCATGCAGCTGCACCACAGGTTTCATGGATTGTGGTTATGATGGATTGTGTAATTTTGGTGACCTCTCAAGGAAACTTTTTCAAGGAAATCACAAAAAAGTCCCTTCCCGTCTCATAACACCAAAAATTAAAAAATAAAGATTTTTTTAAATTAAAAATCACAAAAAAAAATTAAAAGAATAACAAAAAATATTTTAAAAAAACACCAAGAGAAAAAATTGTATACTCCTAAGCAAAAAAAAAGAATAATAATAATAATAATAATAATAATAAGTAAAAAAAATGATCTGACATGCCTCTCCCTCTTTACACCGCCCTCATAAATAACAAACAGTCCCTTACGCACGACACCAGCTAACTAAGTTAACGCATGTAAAATCACAGTGTAGGTAATTAGATTATTTAACGTTATTACCTGAAAAAAACAGTAATTTTCAGGTGCTTTATTTCTTTGTTTACCTGAGGGGACGATGTTTAGTTTAACTGTCAGAACACACAAAGTTAGTAACCACAGCTAACTGAAGCGGCTAAAGCGTTAGCTTCCAGCCTCAAAAACGACGTTACATTAATGACTAAACGCCGGCGTTTGGCCGGTGACCTCGGACGGTTTTAAAAAGGATGAATCGGTGTGTTTTGGCTGCAGACGGATGATCTGAATCCAGCTGACAGACACATTCCTGCTCACACACCCAGACCCAGACGGGCTAACGTTAGCCTGTTAGCTCCCGCTCACTTCCTGTTTCCAGCTGTCACAACAAACTTCACCTCCGGAGCGCCGACAGCGACGCTTTCAGCGGCGGCGCCGCAACCCAAACTCACCCCGGTTCCGTTGTCACAAACCACGACTTTTCTGCCCTGACTGTCCATGTTTATTGCCCTGAATCCGGCGGCGGCGGCAGACTCTCTGCCTGCTCTCCGACGACAAGCTAACACACCGGCGGAAGTCACACACCCAACATTTTAGCTGTGGTTCCTTCAGAATAAAAGCTCACCTCTGTAGAGTTTGAAGCAAACATGAAGCATGAAAGTAACTGCATTAGAGAAAATATAAGACATTATATAGTATGGGGATAACATAGGAAAAATTATGTTAGTAATATTGTTTGAGTAGCCTACACCTCAAACAATAATGTTTTCATTCTTTACTTTTTATTACAACTTGGCCATGGTCCAGACAGGATGGAGTTTTGGTCTGGATCCGGACCACGATCAGTTGGTGATGCCTGGCTTACAGGTTCATGTGATGAATCAGTGGTATGGGCACTATTAATAGCCACCTCCGCATATTGGTCGAGCGCAATGACAGGTGTTTTGTTGGAAAACCTTGAAGGAGCGAGATAGTTTGTATAACTGCTCCAGTTGGAGCGAGCTGTAGGACATGTCCACGAGCTGGAGCGGGCTGTCAGACGTGTCCGCGCTGGAGCAGATTGTCAGACATGACTGCACGCTGGAGCGGGCTGTTGGACACGTCAGCACTTGAGCGGGCTGTCGCATATTTCCACGGTGGAGTGGGTTGTCGGACGTGTCCGCGTTGGAGCGGGCTGTCGGACATGTTCGTGCACTGAGAAAGGCTGTTGGACATGTCAGCGCTACAGTAGGCTGCAGACATGTCCAAGCGCTGGAGCACGCTGTCGGACATGTCAGCGCTGGAGCGGGCTCTTGGGTATGTTGGCACTGGAGTGGCTGTTGGACATGTCTTTGCTGTAAAAGACTGCAGACATGTCCGTGCGCTGGCGCGGGCCGTTGGACATGTCAGTGCTGGAGAAGGCTGCGGACATGTCTGCGCGCTGGAGCGAGATGTCGGACATGTCCCCACGTTTTCAACTGTTTAATATAGAGTTGTGGTTCAGGCTACGAAATTTTGGTTTCCATGGGAATTTTTGCCCATTCATCTGGATTTACACCTGTGTCAATGGGACTGAATGAAAAACCTGAATTCAATGATTAAGAGGCATGGCCCAATACTTTTGTCCATATAGCGTATATATATATTTATATTTATATTTATATATATATTTGTATCCCTCTATAATAGGCTGGGTTTTGCACCTTGATAGGACAATCTGCCAGTGAGAGTTTTCTCACTGAGACGTCACAGAGAGGAGGGCAGTGTTAGACTAAATGTCCACAAATGAAACAGAAAGTTAATCAGAGCAGCAGAAGCGCTGAAGTGGACCTGAGTCTCTGTCTTTCTCTCTGAAGAAAAACCAGTTCAAGAGCACACCAGGCCTTTCTCCACGACACAGCATCTCTCACGAACACTGGTGAGTATAACTGAAATATTTACTGTTACATTTTTAAAAAAAAAAAAAATATTGTGTGTCATACTTGGAATTTCAAAATATTAATTTTATGGGTCCTTCCTGAGTGAAGTATGGCAACACCAAATAATTAGCTGTACTTAGTTTAATTAATCGGAAACCCTCAATATTGTTGCCTTTTTTTAACTTTTAACTTTTTAATGTTGGTGTGTGTCTTCAGTCAAGCAGCTGACAGAAACTTTGGATGGGCACTTCCTTCCCTTTTTCAACAACCAGCAATAAGAATAAAATCAGCCGATGTCAGTTAATGTTGTAATCCTTAAGGTCACTGAAAAACTTCATTTCATACCATCAGTCACTCAGATGCACCAGAGTCAGTTCTGTCCGAACAACAGTTAAATTTCCATTTTTTTGCCATTGCTTTGGCTCATTTCTCAAAAAAGAGAATAACAGTCTCAAAGCTCTAAGTGCTTTTCTAAAATACCCTCAATGGTTCAGCAAAACAACATAGCTCACCTGCATAAGGTCATATCACACCCAAAACAGTTTTTTTTCATCAGTACAAGGTTTCACATTACACGTTGCACACACACTGCCATGGAAATTGCTACTGTATTTTCATACACATAAAGTAACAGCCGTACATCACAGTGAACAGAAAACATACACAGCACAGTGTACTTTAATACAAAAATACGTCAATACAAAAAAAGGGGGATAGTAATGTATAGCCTACAAGGTACATGGCCAGGATCATCCATGCTCAGAAATTACCAATTCTTTTGTGGTCAAGCTCTATACTTACATGTTAGGCAAAATTCGCACTCATGGGTAGCACCTGTCAGCTAACTTCACATAATGTGTGATTGGTGATCTGAGATGTGGGAAACTCCCCCTTTGTTAATCAAGTTAAAATTTCACCTGACAGGCAATTTACCAATTTAGCAGATGTTCCAGGGGATCCATATTACTGTGATGTTATTCATAATATATATGCCTGATGGATTTTGTCATTTGAAATGGACTGATGTGCAAGTGATGACTTACACAATAAAATTATGTCTGAATGTTTTGGAGGGTACAGCTATTCGACTGAGAAGCAACATTATCGGTGTTGATCAGCAGGATATCGTCAGTTGGCAATTGTGCAAACCGCTGACAATTGTACTTATTCATTTCCCAGTGGTTTGGCCTTTGCACGTTGTTTTGAAAAATAAAAAATAAAAAATCATTCCCAATGGAGAAATGAGCCAAAGCAATTGATCCTTAGCTAAGCCCTGCCCCCCTTGGTTACTGTTGCTACGCCTGACAAGCTTTCCATCCTAGCATGTGAAAAATGTAGTTTTCAACTATATCAGTGAGATATACTACTGGAAAAACTGTTCAGAAATATCAGAGAGAAATGACAGAAAGGTCTACAATATGCATGTGAGAGCTACGTTCACAATATAATTTGTTGGCGGAGTATTGACCCTTTGTGGCAGGGTGACTACGGGTGACTCTACTTCTTCTCCTGCAAAGTAAGCTAATGTTTACAGCTGAGCCACTGTAAGTCCCGAGTGTCTCAACTATAAAACAGAAAAGATAATTCCCATGAACATTTATTCAAACAAAAAAGAGTTGTATTTAGACAATTTTTTCACACTTTCATTTGTGTTCTCAGTGTGTAGATATGGCTGCAGCCAGCTGTGTGCTCTCTGAGGATCAGTTTCTCTGCTCCATCTGTCTGGATGTCTTCACTGATCCTGTCAGCACACCATGTGGACACAACTTCTGCAAAAACTGCATCACTGAATATTGGAATATCAACGTCCCAGTGCAGTGTCCAATTTGTAAAGAGATTTTTACCACAAAACCTGAGCTGCATGTCAACACTTTCATCTCCGAGATGGTCGCTGAGTTCAGGCAGTCAGCTCAACAGAAAGCCAGCAGCAGCAGCTCAGTGTCCAAACCAGGAGAGGTTCCCTGTGACGTCTGCACTGGAACCAAACTGAAGGCCCTGAAGTCCTGCCTGGTGTGTCTGACCTCCTACTGTGAGACTCATCTGGAGCCTCATCTGACAAAGCCAGGTCTGAAAAGACACCAGCTGATCGACCCTGTGGAGAACCTGGAAGACAGGATGTGTACGAAGCACGATAAACCTCTGGAGCTGTTCTGTAAGACCGACCAGACATGTGTCTGTACACTCTGCCATGTATCAGACCACAAGATGCACGATGTTGTTCCTCTGGAAGAAGGATATGAGGGAAGGAAGGTCGAGCTGGGGAAGACAGAAACTGAAATCCAGCAGATGATCCAGAAGAGACAACTGAAGATTCAGGAGATCAAACAGTCAGTTGACCTCAGTGAGAAAGACGCAGACAGAGAGATCGCAAAAGGTGTTCAGGTCTTCACGGCTCTGATGGAGTCTGTTGAAAGAGGCCTGAACGAGCTCATGGACACGATCAAAGAGAAGCAGAAATCAACAGAAAATCAGGCCAAAGTTTTCATCAAAGAGCTGGAACAGGAAATCTCTGAGCTGAAGAAGAGAAGCTCTGAGGTGGAGCAGCTCTCATACTCTGAAAACCACTTCCATCCTCTCCACAATGTCCAGTCCCTGAAAGCTGCTCCACCCACCAAGGACTGGACACAGGTCAGCATCCGTCCATTGTATGAGGGGACTGTCGTAAGAGCTGTGTCTCAGCTGGAAGAGAAGATCAGTCTAGAGATGAAGAAGCTGCTTGAAGGTGAGCTGAAGAGAGTCCAGCAGTATGTGGTGGATGTGACTCTCGATCCTGATACAGCACATCCCTCTCTCATCTTGTCTGGTGAAAATAAGAAAGTATGTCCTGGGGATCTGAAGAGGAATCTCCCAGACAGCCCAAAAAGATTTTCTCTCAATCCTTGTGTTTTGGGAATGCAGAGTATCTCTACAGGCAGATTTTACTTTGAAGTTCAAGTTAAAGGAAAAACTGCGTGGGATTTAGGAGTGGCCAAAGAGTCGATCAACAGGAAGGAAGACATCCCACTGAGCCCTGAGGATGGATACTGGACCATATGGTTGAGAAAAAGTAATAAGTACAAAGCTCTTAATGATCCTCCAGTCCATCTCTCTCTGAAGTCTCCCCCTCAGAAGGTGGGGGTGTTTGTGGATTATGAGGAGGGTCTGGTCTCCTTTTATGACGTAGATGCTGCAGCTCTCATCTACTCCTTTACTGGCTGCTCCTTCACTGAGAAACTCTTCCCATACTTCAACCCAGGTCTAAATCACGGTGGTAAAAATTCTGCACCTCTGATCATCTCTCCACCACCCTCAGTAGACTGATCGTGACTGGACTCCAGTCATGAATCTGATAACCTCAGATTCAATTATATAAATATGAATATATATATATATATATATATATATATATATATATATATATATATACTGTATCTATACTATATGGACAAAATATTGGGCCACCTACACATCACACCTACAGGAGCTTTCATGACATCCCGTTCTAAATCCATTGGCATTAATATGGAGTTGGTCCCCCCTTTGCAGCTATAGCAGCTTGCACTCTTCTGGGAACACACGACCTCGAGTGTGATATTGCTTTTATACAACAGATCCACAAGCGTCTTTTATTTCAAGTCAATCAAGTCAAGTCAATTTTATTTATGGAGCCCATTATCATAAAACATGGTTTGCCTCAGAGCTGGTTTACTCCCAGTGAACGGTGGTTTACCAAAACCTGTCCATCACAGCTGCTCCCTCCCGGGCTTCCTCATAACGTTTAGTAGCTCCAATGCATGTAGTCATGTAAGACAAGCTTCAAAATCCCCGTCCTTTCTCTCTCTTTCTCTTTGTCTCTTTCTTTCTCTTTCTTTCTCTTTCTCTTTCTGTCTCTCTCTCTCTCTCTCTCCTCCCTCAACCTGACCAACTGACAGCTATGTGAACAGCGCCAACTGGCTGTTTGAACCTATGCTTACACCGTACTATAAACATAACCCGCTGTTAAAACGTATCCCACTTTCACTCTAACACTAATTAGCGGATTCTTAACGGCCGTGAAGCGGAGTGATACATGCAGAGTTCAAAGTTAACAGTCCCAGTGATGTTGTACTGTTTATCAGCACTCATGAGATGCCTCTCGACCAATCAAATTGCTTGGTCAGAACTAACTGTTGTATAATTATATATATCTGTCAGGTCCAGTGATGTTAAAGGTGTGCCCGACTCTCCGTAGTAGGCGGGGTTAAGCACCTTGATAGGACAATCTGCCAGTGGGAGTTTTCTCATTGTGAAACATCACAGAAAGGAGGGCAGAGTTAAACTTAGAGTCCACAAATGAAACGGAAAGTTCATCAGAGCAGCAAAAGAGCTGAAGTCGACCTGAGTCTTTGTGTTTCTCTCTGAAGAAACATCCGTTAAGAGAGCACGCCAGGCCTTTCTCCACAACAGGGCAGCTCTCACAAACGCTGGTGAGTATAACTGAAATTTATATTTAAAAGGAAAAAAAAATAACGTGTGTCATACTTCGAATTTCAAAATATATATTTTATGGGTCCTTTCATTGGTAAAGTATGGGAAACATCAAATAATTAGCTGTACTTAGTCTAATTAATTGGAAACCCTCAATATTGTTGACTTTTTTAACTTTTAACTTTTTAATGTTGGTGTGTGTCTTCAGTCAAGCAGCTGACACAAACTTTGGATGTGCACTTCCTTCCCTTTTTCAACAACCAGCAATAAGGATAAAATCAGCTAATCTCAGTTAATGTTGTAATCCTTAAGCTTACTGAAAAACACCATTTCATACCATCAGTCACTCAGATGCACCAGAGTCAGTTCAGTTTTGCCATTGCTTTGGCTCATTTCTCAAAACAGAGAATAACAGTCTCAAAGCTCCAAGTGCATTTTCTAAAATAGCCTCAATGGTTCAGCAAAACAACATAGCTCACCTGCAAAAGGTCGTATCACACCCAAAACAGTTAACTCGAGCTTCAAAACCAAATCATTTTCTCATAGGAAAAGTCAGTGCCCCCAAAATGAAAAGTAGCCTCCCTTTGGCACAGTGTCAACACTGTCGTGTTTATTATAAATCAGGCTGCGGGTGTGTCATCTTGTTGGGAATTTTTTTTTATTTTTTATGCCAGCACAGTCACTGCTTCTCTCTCTTTGTCACACCCATCATTCAATTCATTTAAATTAATTGAAGCCAATATGTTACATATATATGTATACCAATTCTAACTGTCACACTGCTAATGTTACAGCTTTACTGTTGGTGGTGTTTGTTTGCATTTTGCAATGGCATTAACTGTATTGAAACCTTTGAAACTTGAGCAAATTGGTTTGATTTCTTAAGATAAATAAATAGAAAAAAACAACTACCAACTAAATAAGAACTGGCTCAAAAATACCAATAATTTAGTAAAAAGTTAGATAAATTACCTGAAAATTAGCACAAAAAAAAAGACAGCGAAAAGTCAAAAACAAACAAAAAAACTACAAAAACAAGAAAATGACCTCAAGAAATTGCTTTAAAAAACAAAACAACCAAAAAAATATTTCTCCCTGTAACATAATTTTAAATGCATAATTAAGAGAATTACACATATAGTTTTCTATGTGTTTTCCTCTTGTTTTTTGATAATATCTAATCTTTATCTTTATAATCTCCACCCCACATCCCTCACAATTTTTTCAGATTATTTTCTTGTCACCTTTTTGTTGTTGGTGGTGGTGCTGGTGGGGTTTTTTTTCTTTTGCCAAGTTGCTCAATATGTTTATGTGTATGTATATGTAACAATACAAACAATTTAAAAGATAATTAAAAGCAACTAAATGCAGCACAAAAAAAAAACAACAAAAAACTGATGCTGATCCAGGTGTTAAAGGGTTAAAAATGTTCCACAACTTGGCAAGGACTTGAAACTGAAAGTTCAGGCTTTAGGATTACAAGGGGGCTTTCCATTCTTGACTTAGGACTTGCAAATCAAGATTTGAAATTTCTGATCAACATAATTTTCCTTGTGATGTTTTTTTTTACAATATTTAAACCTTTGCACAAAGAGCAAATTGTCAGTGTGCAAAGATCACAATTACGTATTTGAAATTAAGTTACAGAATTGTTGAGATTTTTAAACTATCTTTTTCAGGTCATTTCCTCTTCTTTCTTTTTTTTTTAATTAAAAAAAATATTTTTTTCCACAAAATTTCAGGCAATATTCCCATACGTTTTCTTATTATTATTATCTTGATAATTTAGGGATTCTTTTTGTTTGTTTTAGTTTAATTTAATTTTTTGTTCAGTGCCTTCTTCCAATGCTTTTGAGCTATATCAAGCCAATTTGCTCAGGTTGCTCCCAGGTCTGTGTATCATCCGTTCATTCAGTTCAATTCTGAAAAAAAAAACCCAAAAGGACAAGGAAAATGAAAAATTAAATAATTAAGAATAAAGAACAATGTAAATTTGACTTGTTATTTTGTTTTTATTTCCTTGTTTATTTGATTGTTGCTTTCAGGCAAATAATGAGAAAACAAACGTCTTTTTCCAATATTTGGTTTATACAGAAAAACAAACAAACGAAATTCTCGCTCGTTTTTTGTTTTTTAGTTTTCCGGGTGCTTGAATAAATGGATGAAACACTGACCCTCCCACCTCTTCTGGTATAAAGCCTGGTTCAGTTTCTGTGATGAAATGGCACATCATACATAGCACATCATATTTCAACATTAAGGTCCACTATCAAAACAGCAATGTTTGACAATGTTAAAAATGGGTAGTTTAAGTGCATGGCTGGTTGTTTTCTACAAAAAAAGAGTTGTATTTAGACCATTTTTTCACACTTTCATTTGTGTTCACAGTGTGTAGATATGGCTGCAGCCAGCTGTGTGCTCTCTGAGGATCAGTTTCTCTGCGCCATCTGTCTGGATGTCTTCACTGATCCTGTCAGCACACCATGTGGACACAACTTCTGCAAAAACTGCATCACTGAATGCTGGAATATCAACGTCCCAGTGCAGTGTCCAATTTGTAAAGAGATTTTTACCACAAAGCCTGAGCTGCACGTCAACACTTTCATCTCTGGGATGGTCGCTGAGTTCAGACAGTCAGCTCAACAGAAAGCCAGCAGCAGCAGCTCAGAGCAACAAGTGTCCAAACCAGGAGAAGTTCCCTGTGACGTCTGCACTGAAACCAAACTGAAGGCCCTGAAGTCCTGCCTGGTGTGTCTGACCTCCTACTGTGAGACTCACCTGGAGCCTCATCTGACAGCATCAGGACTGAAAAGACACCAGCTGATCGACCCTGTGGAGAACCTGGAAGACAGGATGTGTACGAAGCACGATAAACCTCTGGAGCTGTTCTGTAAGACCGATCAGACATGTGTCTGCACACTCTGTCCTGTTTTAGACCACAAAACACATGAATTTGTTCCTCTGAGAGAAGAATATGAAAAAAAGAAGGCAGAGCTGGGAAATACAGAAGCTGAAATCCAGCAGATGATCCAGAAGAGGCAAAAAAAGATTCGGAACATCAAACGGTCAGTCAAGTTCAGCAAGAAAAATGCAAAGATGGAGATTGCAGATGGTGTTAAGGTCTTCACTTTGCTGATGGAGTTTGTTAAGAAAAGCATGAACAATCTGACTGATTACATTGAAGATAAACAAACAACAAAACAGGAACAGGCCGAAGTTTTCATCAAAGAGCTGGAACAGGAAATCTCTGAGCTGAAGAAGAGAAGCTCTGAGGTGGAGCAGCTCTCACGCTCTGAAGACCACCTCCATCTTCTCCAGAGTGTCCAGTCCCTGAAAGCTGCTCCACCCACCAAGGACTGGACACAGGTCAGCGTCTGTCCATCAACATATGAGGGGACTGTGGAGAGAGCTGTGTCTCAGCTCGTGGAGGTACTCAAGAATGATGAGAAAAAGCTGCTTGAAGCTGAGCTAAAGGGGATCCAGCAGTATGCAGTGGATGTGACTCTCGATCCTGATACAACACATCCTGAGCTCATCCTGTCTGATGATGGAAAACAAGTGAAACATTGTGATGTGAGGAAGAATCTCCCAGACAACCCAGAGAGATTTTCTAGTTGTGTTTCTGTCTTTGGAAAGCAGTGCTTTTCTTTAGGCAGATGTTACTGTGAGGTTCAAGTGAAAGGAAAGACTAAATGGACTTTAGGAGTGGCCAAAGAGTCGATCAACAGGAAAGAGAACATCCCACTGAGCCCTGAGGATGGTTACTGGACGATCTGCTTGAGAAACAATAATGAGTACACAGCTCTGGATGCCCCTGCAGTCCGTCTCCCTCTGAAGTCTCAGCTTGATAAAGTGGGAATATTTGTGGATTATCAGGAGGGTCTGGTCTCCTTTTATGACGTAGATGCTGCAGCTCTCATCTACTCCTTTACTGGCTGCTCCTTCACTGAGAAACTCTTCCCATACTTCAGTCCCTGTCCTAATGATGGTGGCAAAAACTCTGCACCTCTGATCATCACTCCTGTCAATCACACAGAGTAGAGCAATTATTCGATTTACATGAAAGTGAAAAATGTTAAATGGGAGAACATATTCGTAGGTAATGCTCAATGTATTTTGTTTGTTTTGTTTTTGCTCAAGTTCTTATTGATTGGTTATTATTTTTTGGTACTGAATCACTTTTATCTTCAATGAATCCCACTGTTACTCGCTGCTGTTACCTCCATGCTGAGTATTTAACCCTTATTTGCCTCAAAGTGAGCTGAAATGTATACAAAATATTGAATGGGTATTTAGAATACACTCACGCATGTGAAGGTGTAGATCCTGAAATTATGGTTCTGGGGATTGCATATTTTACTAAATGTAGTTGGCAAATTTTATATATCTTGAATAACTTCAATAATATGTTTTTAATTGTACATCATGGTGTACCAATTTCTAAGGGAAAATTAAAGGGGAAAAAAAGTTAAAGTATTAAATCAAATAGTCATAGTTATAGTATAGTCAAATCTAATTGTCTGATCACTGTACATCAAATTTTTTACACTTGTTATACTTGTTGTATTTCTTTGTATTGTTGTCTTTGTAAAGAGAAATAAAAGCAAATGTAAAAATCATTGATGACAGTTGAAGTATTCATTTGACAATATAAATTTCTTTATGTTACAAAAATGGAAATACTCAAGTCGATTACAAGTATGCCAGAATAGTACTTAAGTATAAAACTTAAGGAAATGTACTTTGTAACTTTCCACTAGTGATTGTAAGAGATGGTAATGCAAATGCATGGCATTCAAAGACAAACATTCACTCAGGTACTGTATTTTCTTACAGTTTTGAGGTACTTTTCGTTGACTTTTTTGTATTCTCAAATGGGACATGCTGCATAATGAGTACTTTTTGTACTTTAGATGTATTTTGATGCTAATAAGTTTGTACTTTTGCTTAAGTAAGATTTTAAATGCAGCACTTTTGAATCGTTTTATTCTGTTATATGGCCAATTAATACAAATTATCCACTGTGGTATTATGACGTTTACTTCATGAGAGACGCCTAAGGTGAATAGGGTTAAAAAAAAATAAAATTAAGATTTTCTTAATTTTTTTTCTCCGATGTTACATTGTAATTTCTCCGGATAACAAGTAACAGCTATTTTTTAAAAATAAATAACAGCATTTATTTATTTATAGTAAAGACCTTTTTTTATTGGTGGTAAATTAAATACAATATACAGCCATTTAAATTAGTACTCCTCCAAGCCAAAATAAGATAACATAAGCCTCCTCTAGTGCTTATTAAGCTTCCCCCTATTTTGCATCCCCCCCTGCCCCCTCATAAATAACGAACAGTCCCTAAATGTGTATTTCAACACTGAACAGTGCATGAAAAAACTTTTTTTTAACCTGGAGTCTCTGACTCTGTTTCACTTTATTTATTAATTTATTGGTTAATTTATTTCGCACATGAATAATTATACAAAAAAGCAGACGAACAAATAAAAGTTACATATACAGACAATGAAAAACATAAGGCAAAAGAAAAAGTCAAACACATGATGACTTATTATTGTAATCCAACCCCTTCTCCATAAGTCATTGAATTTTAATTAACCAGCTTTCTTATCGATTTAAACCTATTCTCTTATTAATTAAACATATATACATACACTCGTGTACCCAAAATCAAATTTCTACATTTTTTCAGCATTATTATTTACAGAAAAAAAAGAAGAAGATAAACTCAGAAAAAGTAAATATTAAGAAACGAAATAATTAAACAGTAACCCCTGTAAACAGCTGGTGACAGTCAGACCCCCTCCTCGTCCCTGTACCTCATGAAGGTTTTTATACGTAATATACATAATTTTAAATTGGTTCATTGTTATTTTTATTATTAACAACAACAATAATAATAATGACTATTTTTATATAGCACCTTTAATCACAGTTTTTTTTATGAAGTGATTTGACAGACTAAGCAAAAGCAATTTGTTTATTTTTATTTAAAATATAAAAATAACTGCAATAAAAGACGATAAAAATAACAACAGAGGTAATCTAAAAAGTCTAAATCATATTTATATATAATATTTATTTAATTAATTTATACAATAATGTAATTACTTAAAATTAAACATTTGAAAACTCATACCTAACTGCCGTGTGAACGCCCATTGCCACATGACTACACTACCCATGATTCCCAGGCTCTGGTATTTCCGGGTAGGTATTGCTGACAGCCATATTTGATTCGATTATGCTGTTCTGGCTGCGACAACCAGTTTAGCCAGTTCTTGATTTAAAAAAAAAAACGAAAAGAAGAAACGGTGTCTGTTCTTCAGTACGGTTTTAAGGTTAATCTGCGACGAAAGCCCGCTGCGTTCACAGTAACAACAGTTTCTAACTCGTAGTCGACGATGAATCCCGAATAGTAAGTGTGACTGCTGAAATGTCGATGATTGTGACAGGTCCGGCTGAGCTGTCAGCTTAGCCGGGAAGCTAAGCTAACGTTAGCTCCGCTGTGTACAAAATGAACGTCAGCTGCTTTGTCTCCGCCGCTAAGCTAACGAGCTAAAGGGCTGCGGTGGGGTGTACGCGCCGACAAATGACAGCGTTAAAATTAAGCGCAAAACTCACCTCTGTCAACATTTTCTAACCAACAAGACGCTTTTTAAACCGGTTAATTGTTCGTAGCCGGTCAGCGATGTTTGTTAGCGCACTTTACGGCAACTTAAATGGAAGTAGCATTAGCAGCTAAGGAGGCTAACTGAACGGTTACGTTACCGGGACACCATTGGAGATTTTGTTATTGATGCAGTTATCAGACACACGGTGACAGTTTGATCGATCACAGTCATGTCAGTTTGAGATAATCGGTATATCTTAACTGATCTGGTGTCAGTGCATCGGTAATTTCAGTGTAATTTATCCACAGCGAACAGGAAGTTGCTGAATTGCGTCCTGATGATGTGGAGTTAGTTAGGTAATGCCAGTGTTACTTCACCACAGCGCTGCAAATGCGAAATATACCGACAAATCTCTAATCCGGCACAGATTACTGTAATACACAATGTTTAAAGAAGTTATCGAAATACATTTTTGGGAGTTGTGATAGACCATGAAGCAGGGATACTCAACTTGCGTTGGTCGGGGGCCACTTTTTCAAAATGACCAGGGGCCAGTCACAACACTTCAAATTTTTTAGGATGTTTCTAGTGTTTTTTTTTTGTTTGTTTGTTTTTTACATTTATCAGATTTAAGGACGTGTCTAGAACTGTTGGAGAACATTTTTAGGATTTCAGGATGTTTCTCAGGACTTTAGGATATTTCTTGGAATTTAGGACGTTTGTATGATTTCTGGACATTTATCAGATTTTAGGACGTGTCTAGGACTTAAGACCATTTTTAAGATTGTAGGACAATTCTTGGATTTTAGCACATTTCTAGGATTTTAGGATGTTTCTCAGGATTTTAGGCCATTTCTTGGAATTTAGGATGTTTGTATGATTTCTGGACATTTATCGGATTTTAGGACATTTCTAGGACTTAAAAACATTTGTAAGATTTTAGGACATTTCTTGGATCTAGTGCACTTACAGGTTTTTAGGATGTTTCTCAGGATTGTAGGACATTTCTTGGAATTTAGGGTGTTTGTATGATTTCTAGACTTTTATTATATTGTAGGATGTTTCTAGGACTTAAGAACATTTTTAAGATTTTAGGACAATTCTTGGATTTTAGCACATTTCTGGGATTTTAGATGTGTCAAGAATTTAAGCAGGTTTCTCAGATTGTAGGACATTTCTTGATTTAAGGACTTTTTTCAGATTTTAGGGCAGTTCCAGGACTTTTAGGGTTTTAGCAAATTTCTAGGATTTTGGCATGTTTCCAGGAACAGAGGACCTTTGTGGATTATATGATGTTTCTTGGATTTTAGGATGTGTCTCAGATTTCAGGACATTTCAAGGATTTAAGCATGTTTCTTTGACTTTAGGACATTTCAAGGATTTTAGGACATTAGACTCTTAGCTAGGACCTCTGTCGAGGGTGTGGGGGATCCTCCACTCACTTCTTTTTCGATCAACTTCTATTTTGATGCTGTTTTATTCACTCTGGCACTGTATACTAAACATACAAAAACAATTCCTAGTGTGAATCACTTTATTTTTATTGGGAATTCAAAAATGGTTGAGGGCCACCCTGCATCCTATCAGGGGCCAGATTTGGCCCTGGGGTTGCAAGTTGACTATCACTGCTGTGCTGGAAACCAGGTATAAATCTCATAAAGACAAAAATGACAAATTCTGTTGCAATATTGCACAAAACAAAAGACATCCGCGGTCAAAATCATTGGTATAATATAACAAAGTATTATTACTTATTAATATCTTTACCTGGGTATTAGAATTAGTTTAACGTTGATACCTCGATTATACCTAAATTTCATAACCGTTGTGTAATACATGCTGGGTGTTAAGACAGTTTCTAAGTGCAGTTTTTTCCCTTTATACATATAATAGAAATTACTCAAAACCATACATTTAATAACAAATTTTCATAACAACTGCAAAATGTCAGATTACAAAAATATATTATAATTTCAGTAAGACAATATCTGGTCAAATTAAACAGAATTAAGAATCCTGTGAAACATTAATGACAACATTAATTTACTAATTAGAGCATTTGTTAAAAATGTTATGAGTCTAACATTGCTAACACTGTGTGATTTAGAGCCTTGCAGGAGTTTTGTTACTAATTTTGAGTAATTTGATTTCCCTTTTTTCTCCTCACAGTGACTATTTATTCAAACTGCTCCTGATCGGTGATTCTGGTGTCGGAAAGTCTTGTCTCCTCCTCCGGTTTGCAGTAAGTGTCCGTTTTTCAGCTTCTGTTACATAACAAGCATTTATGTTTTTTCTCTGTCAGCTCTGTGATTGTTGATAACCCTTCAGGTATCACAACTGCCACCCAGACCCACCTGTGTGTGTGTGTGTGTGTGTGTGTGTGTGTGTGTGTGTGTGTGTGTGTGTGTGTGTGTGTTTTTTGTCCTAGGATGACACGTACACAGAGAGCTACATTAGTACCATCGGTGTGGACTTCAAGATCAGGACCATCGAGTTGGACGGAAAGACCATAAAACTTCAGATTGTAAGGAGAGCGTCACGTAATGGGGCTGTAAATAGATACGTAGTGATAAACTCTGATTGTGTTTGGACTGACGAGCTCTGTTTTGCTTCCTCAGTGGGACACGGCTGGTCAGGAACGGTTCCGCACCATCACGTCCAGTTACTACAGAGGAGCTCACGGCATTATAGTAGTTTATGATGTGACGGATCAGGTCAGTGCTCCTCCAGGATGAATAACCTTTGTTTTCCAGGGTTTCTGCAGGTCCATAAAAGGTCTTAAAGCATCATTAAATCAGTTTTTCAGAGGTCTTAATATGCTCAGACATGGCAAGTATTATTTATTATTATTATTAGTCAATGGTAACATCTTTTGTTTTATTTTACTTTTTATAAAAATCATGAAAAAAACTTGCCAACACAAGCCGGGTATTTACCAATCCTAATCAGATCTAAATTTTGACTTTGACTTTTCAGTGACAAAAAGTGAACTGTTTTGTTGCCTCACTTGCCCACTACAGTCTAGGGGTGGGCAATATATTGAATATACTCAATGTATTGTGGCTTGTTTCATGTGTGATATATAAAATGACTATATCGTGAACACTGAGTATAAATTGTCACATCCTTTCAATAAGCCGCCAGAATTTCGATTTTCTCGCTCTCTTCTACATCTCTCCGCCTCTTACAGACACACATAAAAAAAGGAAACATAGCTGTCCTTACTGGCTACAGGTGCCGTTATGAGCTAAACTTCATCACCTGTGTTTCTATTTATATCTGCCGCTCGCTTTGAAAGCGCCGAAATGAGGAATTATTAATACAAAACCTACTATTTTCACTACAAAAACCTAAACACAGAGTCAGCTGGCTGGAGGGAGATCGCCAAGAAGCTGAAAGTTTCTGCGGAGGTAAATGACTGTCGCTAAAAATAAGATAGGCTAACATTACTTTGTGTTGGTGACACTGTTCGAAATTTCTACTAAAAATATCACAATATAAAACGTGCGTTTTCTACTTTAAAAAGTAATCTTTACAAACACACAAGGTTAGAAAGCCGGCATTCCACCAATATTTTTAGTGTTTACGTCTCTGCTCTGATCTCGAGTGCACAGCTGACAGCTACGTGGTTTGTTTACATGAATTGACAGAGGTGCACATTTAATGGATTCAGTGTGGATGGAGAGCTCCGGTGTGTCTCAATGCTACGTGATACTGAGACACTCCTTTTCTGTTGAGGCATGGTGTCATTTTGTTCCACTGACGATTGACTGCTGAGTCATGTGGGACACCTGATAAAATTCGGTAAACCGGTCCAGACCAGTCTTTAGCTTAATATCAAACCGGTTTGACGATTTTCACACCGGCCCAACCCTAATGACAGCTGCCGCCGTCTGTGAAGGTCATTTACGGGGACTGTTGACGCATTCTGCAAACGTTTATTCTTCATTTGTTGAGATTTTTTTCAAAAACATGGGAAAAGTGTTCCACAATTTGCAAAAGATTACAAAATGTAACCATTTCAAAAAAGCCAATGAAAAAGTATATGTATCTTAATTCCAGATTTAAACTGATGCTACAAATTTTTTTTACATAAATTATGATCATTTTAAATCTTTCATTTACTTATTTTTTATGTCATTTTTAACTTTTTTTAGTTTGTTTTCAGGTAATTTTCTTGCTATTTTTTTTTTGCTTATTTTTTGGTTAATTTTTTTTTTTCTTTCATTGCTCATTTTTTTTGTATCTTCCTATGTTTTTGAAAGAAATCAAGCCATTTTGCCCAGGTTCCAAAGGGTTAATGGCGGCTGTCTCTCTGCTCCCCGTCCACAGGAGTCCTTCAATAATGTCAAACAGTGGCTACAGGAGATCGACCGCTACGCCAGCGAGAACGTCAACAAGCTGCTAGTAGGCAACAAGTGTGACCTCACAACGAAGAAAGTTGTGGATTACACCACAGCCAAGGTGAGTGGACGACATGCTAACACACACACAGAACAAGCGATTAGTCTTCTCAGGTTTGTTTCTGACTCTTGGTCCAAATATCTGAAGCTGGAGGGATAACGAGACGCTGACTGAGCAGCAGGCTGTGTTTTCCTCTCCGGTCTCACCGTCGCAGCCTTGAAAATGTGATGAGCTCAGTTTTTGCTCTGAGATATCAGAGAGGAAACTAACTGAGTGTCCAGCTGCAGGTCAGTGGGGGGAGATTTAGCAGTTTATGACTCGAATACAAGTTGTTAAATAAGTATTTCACTGGTCTGCGTCTGCAGGACAAAGATGCCAATACTTTTTAAATCGGTGCTACGTGACGAGAGAAAACAGGAAAAAGGACGTTGGCTTGTCCTCGAGAGGTAGAAGACGTACAGCTATCAGAACGCACTGTGCCAAACCAGACCAACGAGTGCTCCTGCTGGGGGGGGGGGATCGGGATCGAAACACGGTTTTATTGAGGACAAGGTTCCACTTTTTTAAAACCCGAAAATTAATAATGTTTGAGCTTATCGGTGCTGCGGGTCCTGTAGCGTAACATCACATCTGACCGCGTACATCGATTTTACATCAAATTAAACCTAAATGCAGAACCTCTGACTGTCTTCAGTGTAAAAAAAACCCCTTTTTTTAACTAACGACAACGGCGCAGTCTTCATCATCATCATCCTCTCACAGCAGCAGTGAAGCTCACCCAAACTCTGTAGCGCGTCCCGTCAGATAAAATAATAATCCACTGTTGAAATTTTAGTTAAAATCAGCAGGAAAAGAGTTAGTTAGCTAAATAAATGAGGTTTCATTATGATGTGTTCAAGGTCGGCTCAGTAAAATGATTGTTAGGCAAACATAAATAAAACATTATCATGAAATGTTCAAATGTAACATCGGGAAAGTTAATTTTAGTTTTTGGCGAGAAATTTCTTTTCCCAACATTATAAAATGGACAGTAGAGATTAAACTACAACCTGTTTAACGTCCGATCATTAAAACTACTGATGCCAAGATTTTCAAAGTAAATATTTCAATTAAAATACAATTATTTATTATCTAATCAACTAAAACCACGACTGAAGGTGACAGTAGAACCAGTTCTGTTAAAAACGTTTTGTGGCCTCGTCTTTCCACCAAATAATAGAAAAGTATCGACAGTGGTATCGATAAGGACTCAGATCGTTATAGAGCCTCTACAATGGTATCATATCAATAAAAATGAACGACCCCCATCCCTGCTGGTGGGTGACAGTCCAAAATCATACATGTGAAACTCTGGCGGCCAGCTGGTAACTAATGAAACACATTTACGCTGCCTGTTTAAGGCGGGAATATCACTCGTTAAAGTCTGATCACAGGAAGTGCGGACAGAGTGGACGCCTCTGTAGTAACAGCCCGTAACGACGTCTGTGTTAAACGAAAAGCCGAAAAATGTGACCACGGGCGGCACGGATGTTTAGATTTAAAATTTAAAAAACAGCTTTTATCATAGCAGCTAATTTTAGAGAAGAACAGCCACCGTAACTGTCCAAAAACTGACAACAATGAAGTTTGGGAGCTCCTTACCCTCCGAGCAGAGGACGAAATCAGCCACCAGAGATGGTCAGTGATTGTGATTGACATGTTTTGCTTTTGTTATTGTTTAGAAAGCGCTGCAGATGCATGTGTTTTATGTCACGTTAGAGGCAGTGAACGTCACGCCTGTCAGGCCTCGTTTGATCGCGGGATGAAGTCTAAAATCACACTCAGGAGCGACATGACGCCGAGGCTGTTGTTCTGTGTGAAAGTGTGGGGGGGTATGAAGGGGGGACTTCAGCGCGGCCCTAAATCTCATGATAAATACGCTGCATGCAGCTCACAATGAAATAACATTTTACCAGTTTAAATAGTCAGATTTGTTGGGAAGTTGCATTGCAGATTTTACAGGAGTTGGCTTCATTTGCATTAATTGCACAGACTGCAACACTATATGTATCTTAATTCCAGATTTAAATTGATGTTACAAAATTATATTTTTTTCATATAAATTATGATCATTTTAAATCTTTCATTTACTTATTTTTTTATGTCATTTTTACCTTTTTTTTTTAGTTTGTTTTCAGTTAATTTTCTTGCTATTTTTTGCTCATTTTTTTGGTTTTTTTTTTCTTTCATTGCTCATTTTTTTGTTTTTGAAAGAAATCAAGCCATTTTGCCCAGGTTCCAAAGGGTTAATGGCTGTTGTCTCTCTGCTCCCCGTCCACAGGAGTCCTGCAGCTCACAATGAAATAACATTTTACCAGTTATAATTGGCACATTTGTTGGGAAGTTGCATTGCAGATTTTACAGGAATTGGCTTAATTTGCATTGATTGCACAGACTGCAACATGGCAACATCCTGAGTATTTAAAGAAACAGTCTCACCACAAAACTTTCAGTCTCGCTCAGGGAGGCGTTTCAGACCACCCGCAGTGAAAAGAAATATTTACAAGAAATCTTTTGTCCCATGATGTGCCGTCATGGTGATAAGTGATGCAGGGACTCGTGTCTGGGGTACTGGGTGCTCCTGAGACTTTGCGGGTTTTTGCACGTTATGTTAATTCTTCATAAATATTTATTTATTGTTAATTATATTTGCTTGAATGGACCTACTTTTATTCTTTGTTTTGCTGTCGTTCGGCATTGTTGTCGTTTTTATTTTCAGTTTTTTGAGCATGCTTTTTGTGTATTTTATTCTGAAACTGAAGGCATATTTTCACATCTGCGGACAATTACATTTTCGTAATCGCACAATCCTCCTCAGCTGCTCGTTTGTTGTTGGAATATAACGACTTATCTTTCCCGTTCATTCGCCAGGAATTTGCCGACAACTTGGGGATCCCCTTCTTGGAGACGAGCGCCAAGAGCGCCACCAACGTGGAGCAAGCCTTCATGACCATGGCGGCCGAGATCAAGAAGAGGATGGGCCCCGGGGCCACGGCCGGCTCCTCGGAGAAGTCCAACGTCAAGATCCAGAGCAAGCCAGTCAACACCTCGTCCGGAGGCTGCTGCTGAGACCCCGAAAAACAGCCACGACCTGAATCCACCCCCGAGCCCACGACCAGTCTCAATGTTACCATGCTCCACAGGGAAAGAACGAGAGAGAGAGAGAGAGGGAAAGACAGGAGGAAGACTGAGCGGACCGGTTTGTAAGAGTGCGTGCAGCTACAACACCAGATCCCCCCCCGACCCCCTTTCAAAGTCAGCAATAGGACGGTAAGCCCACCAAACCCACAGAACACACCGGGCGGCTCTTTTTTTGTCTTTCTTTACCAAAACACGCTCATACTGGAAAAAAAACGAAACGAAATGTAAACAATTTTTAACAGTGTGTGAAGTTAACTAATGAAAGAAAACACATGTACACAACTTTTCTTCTTTTTCGTTTTGTTTGCCCTGCTCCTCCTTTGTTAAACGAGTCACTTTTCTAATAAAAAAAAAAACCCACTCAGATGTGTATTTGGCTGTGGATCAAAGCAGCATGACTCCGCCCCCCGAATCTCCTCAGACCTAAGAAGCACTTCGAATGAAGCACATGCTTAAAAACCAGCATCATGCATGTTTCACAACAGATCACATGCTCCTCCCCCCCGCCCCCCTCCGTCGCATGTGAGCAGTCATGATGCAGCCATGAAAGCGGGCGGCTTCCCGCTCAAACGCAAGAAAAAAAAAACAAAAAACGTGACCTGCTCCGACTTCACCGTGTCGCCCCCAAAAACGATGTGCCAGTGCCTTTGTGGCAGGAGATCTACGTGACATTTATGCCTTCGGTGCTCTCGTGTTGTCGGCGTTTTCCCCTCGTATGCCCGCCGTCGTGACTTCTTACTGAAAAGAATCCACTTTGTATGATAGCAGTAAACATTCCTGTATATATATATCTATATTCGGCTCTGTGTGTGCTCTGCTGGTATTCATGATACAATAAGCATGTGCTACATTGGGAGACGTGACGTCAGCCGTGCGTTTTTTTTTTTTTTTTTCTGCTAATGTTCCTCAACCAACAGCACAACCACGACAGGAGAAAACCACCATCCCAGCTCGAGAATAATCTATAAACTGTATATATTTATACATAAATGTAAGAAGTGATTTGCAAAATTGTGTAGAGAAGCAAGTGAAGCGAATGACATGATGAATAGCTGGAATTAGTAATCTCGGCACGTGATTTGTGGCTGCGGACATGACATTTTTGTGGCACAATGTCTACTATTAAAACAATGAAGGAGATCTTTGATAACTGCTGGTCCTCGGAGTGTTTTTTTTTTCTTTCTGCACACGTTGCTCACACTTGTTGTGCGCTCTCAGTTCGACCTTTGTTTCAGGCGGGTTTTTTTCTGCTTTTCAGCGCACCATAAGCTGAGAGGAATGATGATCTTTGGCCTACATTTCTCAGTTTGACACAGAAGCTTTTATTTTCCCGGAGCTCCAACGTGGATACACGACCATTTTCAGGCTTTCAAATTAAAACGTCACCCTTGGTTAGCTCATTTATCTGAGAAAACTGGCTTGATTTCTTTCAAAAACATGGGAAGAAGGCAATGAGCGACAGCAGAAAAAAATTACCCCCAAATTTGCATGCAATTAGTAAAAATAATAAGAATATTATCTTAAAATTAAAATTAGCAAAAAAAAAATTTTTTAAATCAAAAAAACAATTAGAATTTTGGGGGGTGACAAAAAAATATAAAAAATTTAAAATAAAAAAACAAGAAAGTGGCATATTTACAGCAATGAAAGAAGAAGAAATTACCCTAAAATTAGCAAGGAATTTATAAAAACTATAAGAAAATGACATAAAAATTAGTTTAAAAAAGAAAAAAATCTTTAAGGAAGAAATAGTTAAAAAAATGAAAAATAAAATATGATCAAGGAAATGTGCCCACAAATTATAATAATGTACATAATTATAAAAATTATAAGTATTAGTTATACTTTGTACTCAGCCAGGCTGTCGTCATGCACTCATTGTACATTTTCTATGAAAAGTGGAGCACCAAAATTCAGACATATCTACAGCAACAAAAGAAAAAAAAATTGCCCTAAAACATAAATTTGTGGAACATTTCTTACCAAATTGCTCTTTCCTTTTTCCAATATAAATATTTTTTTAAATGTACTAATTAGCTCGAGTTTCAAAGTGTTAAAATTACGTTTCTTAATATCTACAATATTTTGCAGTTCAGTTTTTATTTGTGGGTTGTAGTTATTGTAAACAAACGTCTCAGTGGGCTGTTCACACCTTCAGTAAATGAGTCCTAAAACCAGGAAATGAGTTTGCATTTTTGCGCTCCCGGTTCCCTTGTCTTTAAGTCAGTGTTTGTTTTTTCAATGGGTTTTTCTGTTAGAGGCCTGAATAAGGTCTGTGCGTAACCCTTTAAAACCTAAGCAGATTTGCTTGATTTCTGTAAAAAACAGAAAGGAGGATGAGAAAAAAATGCCCCCAAATTAGCAAGTATAAATATATATATAAATACAAAGTAAAAAAAAAATAAAGAAGGAAATTGGCAAAAAAAGAAAAAGAAATAAATGTTAAAAAAAGAAAGAAAATGAGTCAAAGTTTTTTTATAAAACAAATATATTTCTGTAACATAAGTTTAAATATAGAAAAAAAGAAATACATCTTTTTCTTTTTTAACATCTATCTGACAGTCTGCCAACTACTCTTGACATCATGTCCTCGTCACCTTTTACTAATTTATTTTACAGTTTTCAGGACATTTCTTGCCAAGTTGCATTTATATTTATTAACCTTTATTATTATTTATATTTATTATCCCATGTTTTTAAGAGAAACTAACCGAATTTAAATGTTTGTTAAAGGTGTCTGAATGCAGCACAAGAAAACTGACGTCAGCGCGGGCGTGAAAAGGTTAAAACAAGCTTAAGAGTTTTTTGCATTTTGATCTACGACATAAAATCCGTAAAAACCTCGATGGGAACTTTGAAGATTTTAATGTGTCTTTGAAAAGATGGTAGACAGTCTAACATGAATTTGGGCTTAACCATTTAAAATCTGAGCTTTTTTTAAAAAAAAAATAACATTTGGAGAAGTCAATGAGCAACTTAGAAAATGACCATAAATAAGCACAAAAAATGATTAAAAAAGACTTGAAAATGCTAATATACAACAGACGTAAATATTTCTGTGATCTTAAACATATAAATATAATTGTATTTTATGAAAAATATCTGTCCTCACGTAGCTTTGCCAAGAGTCACATCCAGGTGTGTGATGACTTAAAGTGGCATCTTATTTATATTCAAGCACAAAAAATAATAAAAAATCCAGTATGAATTTATTTTTGATTGGGAATCAGTACACGGTCGGCAGGCGCTCTGGCATCCTGTCACAAGACAGATTTTTTCCCAAATCTCTCCAGATGGTGTGAAATGAAGTTGCAGCTCCGCACCAGCTGAGGGCAGCGTCAGCTTCCTGCTGCAAAACCAACAAACTCTTCAGATTCAGTCTGGAGTGTGTGTGCATGCTCACGGTAAACAGCTGAGACGTTAAATATGGAGCTGATGATCCCTGCATGATGAAGGAAATACATTTAGGACTGAATTACTCAACAAAACAACAAAATGTACAAAACTTTTCCTCTGACGGTGATGAAAGCAACTAACTATATTTACTTAAGTACTGCATCTAAGTACCAAATGAAGGTACTTGTACTTGAGTATTTCTGTTTTGTGCAGCTTTCTCCTTCATTACTACATCTCAGAGGTAAATCTTGTACTTTTTACTACACTATGTTTGAGAAATGTTTTCTGAAATGTGTTTTTGAGTTTGCGTTACGTTACCCAACAGCAGGAACATTTATCGGTCTGGTGTGGCACAGTGCATTCTGGTAGTTGTAGGATTTCTACCTCTTGAGCCAAAGCATCCTTTTCTCTGTAGGTAGCACAAATTTCTAAAGTTTTTTCATCTGTTTACTGTAAATACCAGTGATACTCAATTTGTGGGACAAATCGGGCCCTCAGCAGGGTGCTGGGTGCCACCCAACAATTTTCTGCAACATCCAACATCTTAAAATTTGAGAAATTTCCTAATTTCCTAGAAACATCCGAAAATCCTATAAATGTGCGGAAGTCCTAGAAATATCCAAGTCTTAGGAACGTCCTAAAAACCAAGAAACTTTCCAAAATCCAAAAAATTTCTAGAACCTTTCTAAAATCCGAGAAATGTTTTAAAATCTGAGAAATGTCCTAAAAATCCCAGAAACGTCCTAAAATGCTAGAAATTTCCAAAAATCCAAGAAACGTCTTAAAATCCTAGAAGTGTGCTAAAATCCTAGAAATGTCCTAAAATGCTAGAAACATCCCAAAATCCTAGAAAAGTCCTAATGTTCTGGAAACATCCTAAAATCGGAGAAGTGTCCTAAAATCTTAGAAACGTCGGAAAGTCCTAGAAACATCCTCAAATCCTGGAAACGTGCGAGGCAGCTGCGACTGGCCCCTGTCCTCCCGTGATTATGTATCGGTGGCCCCTGTCCTCCCGTGATTACGTATCGGTGGCCCCTGTCCTCCCGTGATTACGTATCGGTGGCCCCGGAGCATGTTGAGCCTCCCAGCTGTAGACGGTCTACTTTTGTTAAACCGCCGTGTTTTTCAGCACTGAAATACGTGTGTGAAGTGGTCGAGCTCGTGTCGGTGAACCGTGTTTTCTGCGTCCTCCCTCATTTACCAGCACGCTCTGATTATATTAGGCAATAAAAAAGAGAAAGGGTGCAGGACTTCACCCCTCCTCCTCCTCCTCCTCCTCCTCCTCCTCCTCCTCCTCCGACACTGAACCCCCAGTTTGCTTTCAGCTGCAAAACAAAACCCACAGTGAGCACAGAGATGTTTTTAGTGTGGAGGAACGGGAGGAGGCAGCGGCGGGGGAGGAGGAGGCAGCAGCGGGGGAGGAGGAGGCAGCAGCGGGGGAGGAGGAGGCAGTGGCGGCGTATCTGAGGAGCCGGGTCTGTTTGCCGGCTTCGTTTGTAGCCGGTTGCTGGGTGATGGTGGACGTGGGGGTGGGGGTGACAGCTGCAGAGGCCGACGTCTTTCACCCCTCTGCAGCAGGAGGAGGAGGAGGAGGAGGAGGAGGAGCAGGAGGAGGAGGTTATTATGGGTCCATGTGTGAAGTTCAGTCTCAGCAGCTGATCTGTCTGATGGCTTGCTGTAAAGAAACAGACCTGCAGTGTCGCACAGCTGTCAGGACACACACACACACACACACACACACAAGCACACACACACACACACACACACACACTGTCCGACTGCCGTCTGAAATTCAGAGACTCAAAGTAACATTTACTGCATGTACTTGTACTTCAAGTATTTTCTTTTCCTTCAACATACATATATATATATATATATACTATATGAGCAAAAAACTTTCTACAAAAAGTAATGCACCAAAAAGCGTACTTATCAACAGCAACGAAAGAAGAAATTACCCAAAAATTTGTGAGAAATTTGTAAAAACTATTAGAAAAAAAACCCTGAAAATAAGCTGTAAAAAAAGAAAAACAAAGAAATAGAAAAAACAGTAAAATGACCTGAGAAAGAATGTTTTATATAAAAATAATACTTATCTATAGCTACAAAAGAAGAAATTACCCAAAATTAGCAGGAAAATTGTAAAAACTATGAGGAAAAAAGCATGAAAATTAGTAAAACAAAAAAAGAAAGACAAGTTAAAAAATCCTAGAAATGTCCTCAAATCCTATAAACGTCCTAAGGTCCGAGAAATATACTGAAATCCTAAAAGTGTCCTAAAATCCAAGAAATGTCCTTAAATCTGAGAAAAGTTCATAAGGTGTCAGAGTGCATAAAACAGCATCAAAATAGAGCTCGTTGATCAAGTTTTGGATCCCTCACACCCCCGACAGAGGCCCTCGATAAGACACTAATGTCCCAAAATCATAGAAACGTCACAAGGTCCGAGAAACATCCCAAATCCTAGATATGTCCCAAAATCCTGGGAACGTCCAAACATCCTAGAAATGTCCTAAAACCATAGAATCATCCTTAACTTCGAGAAATATACTGAAATCTTAAAGATGTCCTGAAATCCAAGAAATGTACTCAAATCATAGAAATGTCCTGAAATCCTAAAAATGCCCTAAAATCCAAGAAATGTCCTAAAATCATAGAAACATCCTAAACTCCTAGAAATATCCTGAAATCCTAGAAATGTCCTAAAATCCTATAAACGTCCTAAAATCCTAAAAATGTCCTAAAATCACAGAAACGTCTTAAAATCCTAGAAATGTCCAAAAATCCTAGAAATGTCCTAACATCCAAAAAAATATACTGAAATCCTAATAACATCCTAAAATCACAGAAACGTCCTAAAATCCTAGAAATGTCCTAAAATCCTAAAAATGTCCTAAAATTCTATAAATGTCCTAAAATCCTAGAAATGTCCTAAAATCTTATAAATATCCTAAAATTCTATAAATGTCCTAAAATCTTATAAATGTCCTAAAATCCTCGAAGCATTTATGGGCAAGTTTAGTCTCCCTGCTTTAGAGACAATAACCGCTCAAAGTGAGATTTTTTGGGGGCCAGAGGTGTCGATGTTTGGCGTTCGTTGGGCGGTTGGCGCGTTTGGAGGGGCGTGGTCTTGAGCCGGTCTCGTATACGGAGGTTCAGGGTTTAAAAAACGTGCTGGAGCGCTGAAATAAGACGGCCTGCCTGGTTTCTCTGGTGTTTACAGTCTGACAGATGGATCCTTTTAGGCAGAGAAAAGACGTTTTAATGATTAAACCGTTTGTCCTGCGCCGTCCTCTGAAGGACTCGTGGTCGTGTCCTCACGTGACTTCAGCCTGTTTGTAGACGTCGTGGTTCTCCGGCCGACCGACAGCTGTTTACTGCCGCCGCGCCGCTCGTGCACAAACACAGCGAGACCTGACGTGAACTCTCCGCTGTGTTCGCGGCGCTTTACATGATCCACATACTGCTCATACTCGAGCATTTACGCAACCTTTAACCCTTTGAACCCTGAGACAACTGGCCTGATCGCTTTAAAAAAACATGAGTAATGAAAGAAGAAATGACAAAGAAAATGACCCGAAAATTACTTAAAAAAAAAAAAAATTAAGTAAAAAAATCAATCACACAAGCGAGGAAAAACCTGGAAAAAAGGTGCCCCAAAAATTTCAATAATTCAGTCAGATAATTTTAAATATGTAATTAGTGATTGTGAACTTTTTCTTTTTTCCCCACAAATTAGCAAGACATTACTTAAAAGTGTAAGAAACAACAAACAGACAAAGTAAAACAAAAACAAACAAGTAAATTATAATGAAAGGATCAGATACCTCAAAATGTAAACAAGTTAAACTCCTGAAACGTGAGCAAATCGGTTTTATTTCTTTAAAAAAAAAACATGGGGGTAACAGGCAGTCAGCAATATATGGCAAAAAAAGAAATCCTGCAAAGTGTAAGAAATTTTTAAAAGGGGAAAAAAAGAGGTAGAGAGATTATGAGAAAAATATTAAAAATAAACTATAGATCTAATATTCATAATTATATATTTAAATTATGTTACAGAAAGAGTATATATTATATTAATTTTTTTATTTAATTATATCGCACTTTTTTTCCCATGTCGCTTAATTTAAAAAAAAAAATCTGAGGTAAATTTCTTGCCTTTTTTTTGTTTGTTTTTGCAGATTTTTGGGTCATTTCTTGACGTTGCTCATTGTTTTTTAAATAAAAACAAGCTAATTTGCTTCAGTTTCAAAGTGTTTTGTAAAGAGTTCGTCCTCCACTGCTTAAATACTCGATTCCCATGACGGCAGCTAAACTTCATTAACAAGTTATCACCTTCTAAAGAGCCTCTGTCACGCCGCCCTCCCGTCCTCCTGACAGCAGCGGTGAGTTTCAGTGACTTCGAGGAGAGAAAAGTGAAAAAAACGTGCTGATGGACGGACGCCAACAATCTGAAACCGCAGACGGTTTCTTTCCACCTCCGACTCTGCGCAGAGGAGACGGCAGCTTGGCACCTGTGAGCGGATCCACCAGTTAATTACCTTTACTTGGTGGTTAAGTTCCTGGAGAGACGAGGTTTTCGTATCCGTGGCGACAGCGTAAACATGACGTGATGCCGTGGCGTTGTGGCGAAGGAGCCGGCGGTGTGTTGTGTGGCAACTCCGAGGCTGCAGAAAAACACACAAACTGTGTAATGAGTAATGTTTGGCTCATCTCAGGATACACTGTGTGGCCAAAAGTATGTGGACACCCCTGTCTTGTTTGCTTCATACTTTACATAATGTTACAAAAAAGTTAAATTATTGCGTTAATCCAACTAAAATCGGACCAAATTGAATTTCTCAAAGTTGGACGAAGCATTTTGGTTTCAGTCTGAAAATGTCTGAAGCCTTAAATACTCCTTTAAGGGCCCGTATACGTAATGTTTTTAACCACCTAGAAAACGCACAACCACGCACGTCATGACCACGGAGGCAGGTTGTGTCTGAGGTTACTAATAACTCATTCACACCGCGATTAGCGGGTGCACGCAGGTCTTTTAAACACAGGTACACCTGCTAAATATCTGTATTCCCACTGCCACTGAATTTACCGTTGAAAAGCGAGTCGGCCTTTTATCTGTCAGCTGGTATGTGTGTGCCAGCGTTGTCTTGTTGGTGTGTCCCTGTGACATCACGGATATGCAGGAGAACAGGTAAACAGCAGACAGCAGCAGGAACAGAGGTCTTTGACAACTTTTCAGTGGTTTCTTCTCTTTATTTATCGCTTATTCATTAAGTCCCCTTTCAGACTCAGAGCAGACTAATTTGGAACAATGTTTAAGCTGCTTAGGAGGAGATGGAGGGTAATTAGTGACGGCACGTCATTGTACCTCGCCGGTTTAGAAACTGAAATTACCGCGCTCGTGCTGGTGTTGCCAGATGTTGATAAGAGCCGGAGGTGATAAAAACCCACGTCTGCTGTGTGAATTTACTCCGTTTTTTTTTTTTTTTTTTGCTCATTTTCAGATAATTTTCTTCTACTTTTTCCTAATTTACAGCAAATTTTTGGGTAATTTCTTCAACTGCTTATTTCCTTCTTCCAGTGTTTTTGAAATAAATCGAGCCTATTTGCCCAGCTTAAAAAGGGTTAATAAAAGTGTTCACACTGAAATAAAATAAATTTAATATTGCTACTAAGCCACCGAGCAGAATTAACAAACTACAGCAAGAACTAATGAACAAAACTCAAAATACAGACACAAAAACACCTTGTTTTTTCATTGTTTGTTTGCAGATTCCTGTCAGCAGATAGGAATCTTAAGAGCTGATGCAGTGAAGTTAATTGATTTATTTTGCAAATTAGACAATATGCTGGAGTTAATCTGCAAAACCAGGGCTACAGAAGTAAAAAGCAGCCTTAAAAAAAGCTGTTAGAATAAGTGTAATTTCTTGTGTGTTGTGCAAACTCTCCCTGTGAGTTTCATGTGCACAGCTGACAGTTAAGGACCGGAGATGCTGAATATCTGGGATTCCTGACATACTTGTGGTTTTTCACTCAGCAGGAGAAGCAAGAAAACAGTCGGTGGGATAAACAGAGTGAAGCCGAGGCTGAAGACGTGCAGCTGAACCGAGGGCTCTTTGTAGAGACTGTGCGTCGTATCTGCGGTCAGCAGCAGGTTAACAGTGACGCTTCATTTGATCCTGACTGAAGTGGAGAGATATTTACTATGAGAGAGGCGGGACGGCTGTTAGAGAGGCAGCAGCCGACGCTCTGACAAAAACTGATGCGCTGAGGAACCTTTGAAGGTGCCATGAAGTGTTTGAGTTTGAGAGGGCGAGTTTCCATCACAGATTTGCTCAAAACGCGAACAATATTTTCAAAATCTTGATGAAACACATGTGGAAATGACTGTTTCCACTCAGTGATGTTATATGACTTCCTATCTGGTGATGACATCCCAGTAACCATGGCGATGGACGTTCAAAACATCAGCAGCTTTATTTCTATTGCAGCCACCAAATTAGCCGTCATTATTTCAATCTGAGGCCACGTAGGCGTGTTACCGAGAAGAAGTACTGAAAAGAAGTATTTGTGTGTTCACGTCCAGCTTTTCCCACCTCTGCTCACCTGAACAGTCACTGCATTGTAGTTATTTGATTGTTTAGAAATGACCCAAAAAATTGTAAGAAAAAAGTTTAAATTTAAAAAAAGGTTTAAAAATTAAGAATGAACAATTCGTTTAAAAAAGACTTTAACATAATTTTAAATATGAGTTTTTCCCCTTGCTTTCTTCTTTTTTCCCCTAGACATTTTTCCCCTAGCTTTTTAGAAATAATTCTCTAAATCTATGAATTTCTTGCACTTTCTGGAACATTTCTTACCAATGTTTTTTTCCATCTTTTTGTCTCTGCTCACAGTTCAAACATCGGTTACTTCCCAGAACAAATCCCCAAAACAAAAAGATGTGATCTCATTCTGCGGATCATATTTTTGTTTTTTTCATCTGAGCTGCGGCAGTTATTCGCCCGTCTGATCTGACTTTTATTTTAGTAACATTTCAAAACTGTTTTGCAGAGACGGCGAAGTGTTGAGAGTGACGGCCGGTGACGTCCAGCTCGGCCACAGATCTCTGCGCTCCGTCTCCCAAACAAAAGAAACTTCTGCTGGAGTAAAATCAGCTTCGTAACTGGAGACAGATGGAAAACAGCTTCTCCACAGTGTGATGAACAAACCATTAACCCTTTAAAACCTGAGCTAATCGGTTTGATTCCTTTCAAAAACATGGGTAACAGGCGACGAGAAGTACTTTTCCAAGTCTCATTTGCATTGTTGTTTTTTGTATTTTGTTTTTCCTGTTAATTATTAACTATTTAAACTAATTCTCAGGTACTTTTCTTGTTCAATTTTTGCTTATTTTTGGGTTATTTCTTCTATTGTTGCTCATGTTATTGAAAAAAAAAATCAAGCCAATTCACTCAGGTTACAGAGAGTTAAGAACAAATTTGAGGTACTTGTACTGTACCAGAGTCTTTTCTTGTGGTGGGAACAAGTCGTTGGTCCTCATGCAGCAACTTTCTCTTAATTTTCTCAAAATTTTCCGGGAAGCACCAAACGCTCTGAGCCACCCAAATCTGCTGTGAGCAGGTGAGCTCAGTGATGAATCCCACTGATCAACCAACTTTAAAATATCTAAACTATCCCTTTAAGTTGGCTGCATCAGTGGAGGATGGGTTAGGGCTGAATAGCTTTTTGTGTTTTCAACTCTGCGACTTATTTTTAATTTAATACTGAAAATATAAACTCTCTACTTAAGTGGAATTACTCTGCAGCTTTTAGGAGTTTTCAGGTCGGATGATTGTACTTTAAGGGGCTTGTCAAAGAGACCTATAAAAACCTGACTGAGTAGAGTCCACGCTGAAGATTCAAAATGTTATCGCTACAGTCACACCTGTCAGCACAGGTGTCCTGTCTCCACAAAGATCCCACAATGCACCATTTTTCTGTCAGTGTGCTGCAAACACCACAACAGGAGCTGCATCAAGCTCATCGCTGTGAGGTAAAGTCAATGCACATTTCCTGCTGGCCTGTGAAGAAAAGCTTTGTAAAGCGCACGCACGCGCACACACACACACACACACACACACACACACACACACAGACTTTACAGTGTAGATTTGTGTTTTTATGCATTTCCCCAAATTTGGCATTACGGGCATGGAAGAGGATTAGGGCAAGACAGGAGAAAATATTTATTATTATTTAAATTATTTATTTATTTATTCCATTCTGCATGTCAAAAAAAATCCAAAATTACAAGAATAATACTGAAATACTTTTCTCAATATTTTTATTTTTTTCCCCTCAACATTGTCTTTCAATATTTTTCTTGACAGTTCGACTTTTTGTCGATATGCATAATTTTTTTTTTTAATTAAAAAATATTAATTAATAAAAATAATAAAAATCTTTCTCCCCTCAAAATTATTTCTCATGTTTGGCCCTAATAATCTTCCGTACAGGCCGTATTTGAAGCAAATAAACTGGCTTTTACTTTGAAGTTTATCGCAGGAAGTGGTGTTAATGGCGGTTTTTTGGTGTCTTGACTGTCGCTCCTCTCCAGCACTTCTCCTCCTCCTCCTCCTCTCCTCCTCCTCCTCCTCCTCCTCCTCTCCTCCTCCTCCTCCTCTCCACTTCGCCATTGTGTGCGGAGCTCGGTGAGCGTTGGGGTCGCGGCAGTCACCGGAGGGACGACGGCGGAGCAGAGACACACAAACGGACTAACGGCGCGGTTCTCCTCCGTCTTCTCCTCCTTCCTCCTTTTACCGCCGACCGTCCGCCGCTCCGCTCCGGCCTCACCGACCGACCGACCCACCGACCGACCGACCGACCGACACCCATGCAGCAGAGGAGACTCTGGATGGGACTAGCTACATGTGGTGAGTGACCGACCAGCACCGACACCGTCCGCACACTCTGACCGGCCCCCGTGCTCCCTCACCGGGGAGCTTTTTAATGAGTCACCGTGTGAACTTACGGAGAAAAGAAGCTGTTTGTGTCGCTGAATATTGTTAAAATATTTAAAAATATATGTTAAATCCCACCTTTGTCCTCACAAAAACTCATTTCATTTCAATAATAGTGAGGTTTTTGTATATAAATATAGTTAGAACAACCGCTTTTCTCCCGGTGCTGTGTGGAGGTTGTGGCCGGGCGCGGGTGCCTGGTTGCCGGGGCAGGTGGCCGGGAGCAGCCGGTGTCCTGGAGGTCCCGCAGGGTCCGGAGACCAGCTGCTGCTTTGACAGCTTTATACTGGTCTCACTGGGTCACCCGCGCTGATGTATACATGCTGCCGGTGGGAAAAGTATTTAAATGTTTTACTCAAGAAAAAATAACTATAAAACCGTGCAGAAATGGAAAATTACTTAAAAATTACACACACAAAAAATGAGGAAAATAAAAACAAACCAGGAAATGACATGGGACAGGTGCTTAAAAATAAAAATTCTGCAGCAAAATTTTGAATTATATATAATCATTATGAATATAGATTTCAAAACAGTTTGCCCTGGCTTTTTAAGAATAATTTTCTGAATTTAGTCATTTATTCATCAACTTCATAGTGATCTTATTGTACTGATGTATTACCAAAACATACTTTTAAACTGGTCTCACTGGTTCACCTGCACTGATTTATAGATACTAGTAGTGGAGGAAGTATTTACATGTTTTACTTGAGTAAAAATACCAATAAAACAGTGCAGAAATGGAAAATCTCTTGAAAATTATCCCAAAAAGGGAAAACATGACCTATTTCAATAACAGCTATAAACAGCCTTTAAAATTCCTTAAGACAAATTTCCATTAAATAGATATTAAACTACAATCAATATTAAACGGAGTAGTGTGTGGTGTACACAAACCTGTATTATAATCAATAAACTCATTTTTGCCATCAACAATGACATTTATCCATCATTCATTTGTTGTTACCTCTCAGCCAAAAGTAATAAGATATACTGACATATGTTTAAAACCAGCCAATAATAAGATGGCCTTTCAGGCTATTTTGTTGACTTTTTTAATTAGGTAGCAATCTGCGTAGTCTACAAATGGCCAAAAGTAAAGATATCTTAATCTGAATAGAGGTGTCTGACCTGCAGAAAAATCTGCATTTATTGGTATGAAACAAAACAAAAGAAAAAGAAGGTAGAAATCTTAAAATTGAATCTTTACTTCTTTTTTTTATTTTATTAAATATTGTGAACGCACCAGTTTGGCAGAACAGCATTTCTCCACCTTTTAAAGCTTTAAAGTTAAAGTGCAAAAAGCATCTTATTTCGACCTGATTTTCAGTAGTTGTGTGCAGACGGCGTGTAAAAACAAGTTCTCCACAGTTGTGTTTACACTGGCTGTGGTGACACAGATCGGCAGCTGGGGGGTCAAAGGTCAGCGTGCTGCATGTTTCCTGGTGTGGCGTCGAGGTTTAAAGGGAAGAAGAATGTGGTCGGTGGAGTTTAAAAAGTGGAGCAGGCGGAGTTGCGGCGGACTGACAGACGTTCGCTCTGCTCGCAGTACAATCAGCACTTTGTGTGTATTATGTAACACTTTGACGTCGGACTCACACACTCCGCAGGCTGCCAGCTACACTCAACTCCGATACAAGAACTGACGGGCCGAGTCGGGAAGACGTTGAAAACACACACGTGTTACTTTGTTATGGAGCTGAGATGATTAGCTGATCAACAATTGATAACTTTATTAAGTCATTTATCAGGTAACAAGCGTTTACAGCCACATTCGCTGCACTGTGAGGTCGTATTTCGACACAGAGGTGCTTTAATCTTTAAAGGCATAATTCACCCAAAAATGAAAATGCAGTCATTGTCTACGTCACCTCATGCTGATTGAAAGTCGGGTGAAGTTTTATAGTCCAGAAAACGCTGCCAGAAGTTCACGAGGAAAAGGTGTCCCACTTATCTCCAAAACATGAAAAAAATACAGAATAAAACCACAAACTGTCTCCATACTGCTCATCTGATGTAATCCAAGTCTCCTGAAGCCCAGACGAGCCAAGTTGTTTTGAAAATCATCACTGGGGTCATGTTTGAAATGTATGCATGCTTGCTCGAGACCAACGAGAGCTGGCACAATCTGCATGGCAGTGTTTACATGCTACCTGGAAGCCTCACACACACACACACACACACACACCCACACACACACACACACACACACACACACACACACACACACACACACACACACACACACACACACACACACACGCACACAAACGTGTGTAGTTATCATTAAGCAACAAGTCCCTTTGTTTAATTAAAAACTACTGTTTGTGGGCGAGGCTTCCAGGTAACGTGTAAACACTTAAAATGTAAACAAAATTAGTAAAAAAATAAATAAACAAACAAGGCGAACGAGACTCGCAAAAGTGCTCAAAGTTATAATTCTAAAAATGTAATTATGATAACTTTAAATATAATTTTTTTCCAAAGATATTTTTCTCTATTTTTTTTATATAATGTGCTAAATTTACTAATTTCATGCAACTTGTGGAACATCTCTTTCCAAGTTACTTATTGTTTTTTCCCTTGTTTTTATCATCAACATCATAATTTTTTTTCAACTTTATTGTTTTTTTGTGTGTGTATACGAGAAAATCACCAGAAAATTCATAAAAAGAAAACCCCAAGCAATCAAAAAAAAAAAAGAAAAATCAAAAGAAAGTAGAAAAAACCCAAGACAAACAAAACTTTAAAAATTCCTTAAAAAATTATAATAATCTGATAATCATGAATAAAATTTTTTTCCCTAGACAATTTCCCAATTTTTTTTTTTTTAAAATTTTTTATTTACTATTTTTTGCATTTTGTTGAATATTGAGAAATTACTGATTGTAGTTTTTCCATTTGTTTTATTTCTTTCTTATTTCTTATATTGGTGATTTTATTGTTTTTCGCGCTGTTAGGTTTAGCTGAAATTACTTTGGTTTTACTTTCTTCAACCAGCTCCTTTTTGTAAGCGTGACAGTTTCCCATAAATCCTCAGTACAGTTTGTTGGTAAAAGTTTAGCATCAAAAACAAAAGTAAAACAAAACAGTGACTCATCAGTGACTCAGCGAGAACCGAAAGATAAAAAGACGCTCGTATCGCAGTTGGTGTTTGAAAATGGGGGCGAAAAAGATGCAAATGTTGAGTTTGTTTTTCATCTTTAAGCAGAAGTGACTACTGCTGTACATGATGACTCACACACACACACACACACACACACACACACTCACACACACACACTCACACACACACACACACACACACACACACAGCAGGGAATATCCTGCCGTGTGTTTTCTCCTCTGTGAGCTAAAGTCCACCTTCACTTCCCGGAGTCTCAGTTTCCCCTAAAACACGGTCATTGGCAGCAGTGAGGAACAGACTCGCCTCGTGTATTCATAACCAAAAACACTAAACATCCGCCGGGAGACGTTTTATCTCCGCGCGTTTAGTGAAAAGTCAGCTCTTGCAAAGAAAACATTAGTTTTATTTTCGGTGTTTTGTTGACGTGAGGAGGATCAGAAAAGACGTTTTTGTGACGAAGGAAACAAATCAAAACAAAAATCTCTCGTTCGCTCTGCCTGAGCGCGTAAATAAAAGTGTCTCTTTAAACAGGTCAGTCGGCAGCAACGTGCTCCTACATGTCAGCCTGACACACACACACACACACACACACACACGCACGCACACGCACACACACACACACACACACACACACACACGCACACACACACACACACACACACACGCACACACACGCACGCACACACACACACGCACGCACGCACACACACACACACACACACACACACACACACACACACACACACACACACACACACACACACACACACACACACACACACACGGTCACGTAGTTAAACACACTGACCTGTAAAGAGGAGCAGCTCTCTGCTCTGTCCGTAAACTTCAAATCACCCAAAATGCCTTTTTTACATTTTCAGGTGTTTCTGACTCAAAGCAAAAATAAAACTCATTTGTTTATGGCCTAAACCGATATTATTGATCCAGTCTGTGATATAAATCTATATTATTGATCCAGTCTGTGATATAAATCTATATTATATATACATGTTATATACTTATATAACCCACAATGTTTTTATTCAGATTTATGATATTTTAAGATACATGTCTTACAATCATATAACACATAACACAGTTGTGACATAATACAGAACGAAGAATAAAAGAGTATTTCAAAAAAACAAACAGACATATACACACACACACATATATATCTATATACACACACACACACACACACACACACACACACACACATATATCTATATACACACACACACATAAACTAATAATAAAAAAGTGACTTTTTTTATTTAAAACAAATATAAAATACTACCCTTTTAAGCTGTCTGTCCCTCACCTGAGCCAAATTAAAAACACTTCCCTCCTCAGTAACCACGAGGAGGCCGAGCGCGGCACGTTTACACGACGGAGGAAATCCACTTCAGATCGTGTTTTAGTCCGATTTCATTTGGACTAACATGTTTGCATGATTTTAAAGGTCCAGTTTTAGTCTCACCGACACAATAATTCGACTTTTCTATCATCACGTAAACGCACTGAGCGTCAGTCAAAGCGCTGAAGGCTTTTCTCGTTGCAGCCGACGGTGGTCATAAACCTGTAGAAAAAGTGTTCACATGACGCCGCGTCGCAGTTTATTCAGGAGAAACCACGATAAGAGCTTTTGTTTGTGATCTGGATTCGATCTTAAATCTCCAGACACCAAAGAATTTAACTGTGAAACCAGAGAGAATAAAAACACCCCGCAGCAGCCCACGCGGCGTCCGCAGGCCGCAACGCAGTCTGCAGGCTGCTCACAGTGTGACGGAGGCAGCTGCAGCCGCTCACAGTGTGACGGAGGCAGCTGCAGCCGCTCACAGTGTGACGGAGGCAGCTGCAGATCCAGAAACTCTGCTCACATCCAAAACCACACCTGCAGGACGAGCTGACTCAGCTGTATTTTAGTTTCATTCACGCTCAGACAAACGGGTCACGTGACTCTGAAGCTGCTGGTTTATTGGACAGTTTTCGGGGAGTGTGCTTAGCTGTGATTAACTTTACAACGAGACTTGAGTCATTAAAGACGTATTAAGAAAGAAACGCTGCAGAATTAAAAATCTCAAATATGATCAGTGTGAACATTAGCAGGGTTCCTGCAGATCCTTCTCAAATTAATTCATCTAAAAAAATAAAACCTTATTTGGTGTTAAAATTTTTTTTTTTTTTTTTTTTGAAATTGCATTTTTAAATTCTTAAATACCTGGTAACATCCTTTTTTATTTTACTTTTATATATTATTATTATTATTATTTTAAATATCTGAAATTTGTCAAATTCTTCCACCATGAATGTTACAAAAAATTAAAAATTAAAAATCACATTTTATGTGACAATAAATATTTAGGAAAATGTCACCAAACCCTAGCAGCTGATGCCAGTTTTGGTTGTAAAACTGGTCTTAAATATTATTTCGAGCGGCATTAAAAAAAAGTCTTAAAGCCTTAAATCTATTTTAAGTGATATTATTTTAAAATATCTCAAATTTGCTAAATTCCTCTTGTGTGAATGTCACAACAAAAGATGTTTTATGTTAAAATAAATATTTGTGAAAATTTTAACAAATCTAACTGCTGTGAGTGTTGTTGTACAGTTGGTCTTAAATTTCATTTCAAATATAAACAGTTTCATTAACGACTAATAATCAGCATCTTAGTCATAATCATAATCATAGACTTAGTAATCAGCTTCGAAAAAACCCAATATCAGTCAGCTCGACTCGTACATCATGTGACCCAGAAAAGCCCAAAAAGTTTTTTTAATCGGCTGAAGTACTTCCTCATGTGAGAGTAAAAAACTTTTTCTGATAAAGTTTTTTATTTAAACTGACGTGTTTTTATTCGCCGTTTTCTCGACGACAAATTTCAATTTGTGCCAATTGAGGGTTAATGGAAAGCCGCCGTCTGTCTGTTCCTCCGTCACTCACCTCCTGTGACCTCCCCTCACCTCCTCACCTCCTCACCTCCTCACCTCCTCACCTCCTCACCTCCTCACCTCCTCCTCTCTGGGTGTCGGAGCAGATGGCCCCTCTGAGGGCCCACATCAGTGAGGAGGAGAAGCTGATGAATAATCATGTACAAGTGTGTGTTTGTGTGCACGTGTGTGTGTTTGTGTGAAGATGTGTGTGTGTGTGTGTGTGTGTGTGTGTGTGTGTGTGTGTGTGTGTGTGTGTGTGTGTGTGCTTCTTAATTCAGTCTCTGTCAGCACTTTCAGACTCGTGTTGGCCGAGTAATCGAGAGGTCACAGGTTCAAGTCCCCACAACCACCACAGACCTCCAACCGAACAGCTGCTTCATCAGCACACACACACACACACACACACACACACACACACACACACACACACACACACACACACAGATTAGACCGGGCGATATAACGATATCAATCGCGATATAATTTTTCCTCCATTTCAATATGAGATGTAGTTGACAGAACAAACTCCAGCCATGTCCGCTCCGCTCTCGTCCTCCTCCGGTGTCTCTGAATGTCCGCTCCGTCCTCTTTGTCCTTCAGGTGATCTCAGTCTCTTCTAGGACACCAAAATGTCTGCATTATTTTTGTACAATTCAAGTTGACAGAAGAAGATAATTTGCCCAGATTTTTGTCTGAAATGTCGTTTTTTTCTGAAAATGCTTAAATTAGATTCATCTGTGCTCTCCACATCTCAGCCTTTCAGACCCTCAGCTAATGAAAAACAAACAAAAAGAAGTTATCGGTTATCATATCTTAAAGGCCACGAGAAGCTGGAAGTTATCGGTTATCTGTTGAAATAATCACTATCGTGATCACTGGTTATGATATCTTCATATTTCACTCAGGAGTCAAAGGGACCTTTAAGCTCGACTGAAATAGTGATTTGATGTACATCGTGATATAAATCGATATCGACTGATATGAAAATAATTATCGTGATAAGACTTTTTACACACAGATGTGTGTGTGTGTGTGTGTGTGTGTGTGTGTGTGTGTGTGGTTCAGTGTTTGTCCTAAAAATGACAAATAAACATCATGTGAGAAACACAGCAAATGTAGGGAGATTTCTCAGCAGCTGGTCAACCTGTGGTGTTAGAGGTGTGTGTGTGTGTGTGTGTGTGTGTGTGTGTGTGTGTGTGTGTGTGTGTGTGTGTGTGTGTGTGTGTGTGTGTGTGTCGTCGTCCGTTTCCTGTGTTTTGTTGTTCTGGGAGTCAGAAGGTGTCGCGCTGACTCTCACCCAATCAGCTGACTGCAGCTCACATGGCAGCAGGTCAGCTGACTGTGACACACACACACACACACACACACACACACACACACACACACACACGTCCTTAAAACTCTTCATGTCGTCAGTCATGTGGGGGTTCGAACCTGTGGCTGAGTTTCTGTGATCGTCATTTTCAGTTTTTTCAGTTTTTGCTCTCATCTTCGGTCTCCTGGATTTTTGTTTTTATTTCTTTATTTCTTGTTTCTGAGCGTCTGTCTTCTTCGTAACGTTTATCTGCATTATTTAAGCTTCTTCATTATATTTTTACTGATTTCCCAACAAATCCAAAAGTTTTTGCTGCAAATCAAACGTTCAGAATAAAGAAGCAAAGCGCAGAGTTTGCTGAAGATGTCATTTCTCTCAATTCTTCATCAAAACCTCAGTGTGATTCTCAGTTTCAGACAAAATACCTGCAGTTTAAGGTCCTCTGGCTCTTTTTCCCAGAACTTTCAGCCTTTACCGACTTTTTTATGGACGAAAGCAGCAGAAAAAAAACCCCAAAACACAGAAACCTTTATTTAAAACTGGGGTAGGCAAAATCTGGAAAAGTCAAAAAATAAAATAACAGCTGAATTTGCAATTTGCATTCACCATTTTTTTAAATCACCAAAAATTTTCCATAAAAGTCGCAAAATATAGAGCCAAAGTGTTTTATTTAAAATTGCAAAATAAAAGCCCCAAAAATCATTTTTTAAAAGAAAAATAATTTCACAAAATGTTTTCTCTAAAAATCAACCAAACAATTTTAATTAAAAAAAATAAGAGAGACAGTTTTTTAAAATGAAGCATATGTTTCGTTTAAAAATCGTTGGTAGAATAAATTCGTAAACTTGTATGTCCGCCGCTAAAGCCGAAATAAAATACACAATGCTTCAAAACATCCCCCTTAATTGTACCGCCCCTCCCTCTCAGAAATAACGAACAGTCCCTAAAGTTTTATTCACATCTTCACTGTCAGCTCTTTTCTGAAGTCGTTACTCTGTTAAATAAAATATATTTAAAAATCTATAGAGTCAAAGTCTGAAGCGATGAAAAGGAGCCGATGAGGAGTATCGATGGTTTTTTGGACTTTAACATTTCCCTTAAAGTCCTGGAAAAGTCCTGGAAAAGTCCTGGAAATGAATGAATTGTTAAAACTGTGTGAATCCTGTTCACAGCTGCTTTTTAAGCAGCGTAAAATCTGCTCGTATTTCTTCAGTTTTTACGTTTTATTTTCAGTTTGATTTCGTGAAAGTTTCTTCGCTCTGAAACGTTTCGTGTCTCTCCTCCGCAGATTTATGTTGGGTAACGGGGTGAAGCGGAAACTGGACGAGGATGAGGACGTTTTGGAGGCGGAGCGGCGTCCTCCGGCGGTCGGCGGCGTGTCGCAGGCGTCCTTCACGCTGCAGCGTCAGACCGTCCTCAACATGTCCCTCATGAAGCTGTACGCGCCGCGGATCGGCGCCGACCTGGGCCTGCAGCGCCGAGTCCTCATCAACAACATCATCCGCCGCATCCACGACGACTTCAGGCAGGAAGGAGGCGTCGACGCGCTCTTCCTGACCGCTGCGCCGCCTGTCGCCGCCGCCCGCGAGGACGAGAGCTACCGACAGCCTCCGCCTCCTCCCTCCTCCTTCAGCATCCTGTCGTCGTCGTCGCTGTCGGGACTGACGGCGCTGGACTCCTGCCTGACTCCCGCCTCGCTGCTGGAGGAGGACCTGCCCATGTTCTTCACGCTGCCGCCGTCCTCCTCCACCCACCACCTGCACCACTCCCCGAGGCCGCCGCCGCCCTCGCCGTCACCCAAAGACAGCTTCTCCTCCGCCCTGGAGGAGATCGAGGAGCTCTGTCCCTCCTCTTCGTCCTCCGGCCCGCCGTCGCCCCCTCCAGCTCGGCTTCTGTTCGACGTCGTCATGAAGGAGGAGGCGCAGAGCAGGGCGGAGAAACCCCCTCCTCAGACTCCGTCCTCCGCGGGCTCCTTCCTGACGGACTTCGCCCTGGACGACGTCCTCTTCACAGACATTGACACGTCCATGTACGACCTCGGGCCCTGCCCGCCTCCGTCTGGAGCGCCGCCGTCTAAGCTGACGCCCGTGGTGACGGCGGACGACCTGGTGCGGTACGGAGCGGCGGGCGGCGTCGCTCAGAGCCCGCCGTTTAAAATGGACCTGGCCGAGCTGGACCACATCATGGAGGTGCTGGTGGGCAGCTGAGAGCGCGAGGACGCTTTTATCACGTTTGTCGATTTTGTACAGTTTTATCGTGGCAGAGACGCCACGCGGCGTTTTATTGTGGAGGATTTCAGCTGCTGCGTGCTTTTATTTTGATGAATTGTTGTTGTTTCTCTTGGATGAGCTGCATCTCACCGCTGATGGGAACCGAGGTTTTAGGCTTTATCAGTTTTAACTTTGATTCATCTTTGCTAATAATATGTTGGATTCATGTGTATTTTCATGAGTGGGCTGCACGGCCCTAAAATAATACTGCAGTATTTCAGGGTATTTTTGCAATAACGACATATGAAACAAAATATGGGAAATATTTTATTATTGATAACAAACAAACATAAAATCAAAATCAGCATCAAAACAAAGTTCAGATATTCAGTAAAAAAACTAAACAAAAAAGATTATTTATGTCTTTATATATATATATATATATATATATATATATATATATATATGAACAAATTTCTGTTAATTTATATATATATATATATATATATATATATATATATATATATATATATATGAACAAATTTCTGTTAATTTATATATATATATATATATATATATATATATATATATATATATACGTGTGTGTGTTAAGAAAAAGTATTTATAATGCTCAAAATACATATTTAAAATGATGTTACAGAATTTAGCACTTTTTCACGTCTTATTTTCATCGTTTGTCGTTTGTTTGTTTTCAGGTACTTTTTCTTGTACTTTTTGCTAATTTCTTGCTAATTTTCGGGTCCTTTCTTCTTCATTGCTCCTTCCTTTTTGTGTTTTTGGAAAAAAGATAAAACGCAGACCTCTGAGGTTTGAAAGGGTTAACGTGATGTGCAGCTCGTTGAAGTTATTTTGATTCACTGAAGATTATAAAAGTACACGCAGCAGCTGTGATCGCTGAGTTTTAGGTTTTTTGGGAGGAAAACAGCCGCGTGTCGTCCCGTTTTCTGCCGCTGTCCGAGAAATTGTAAGAGAAGAGACTTTTGTGCCGTCGCTGCATGTTTCTACGAACGAAAACACTCAAAGCATTTATGAAAAAACAATCCAGTGCCTTTTTAAAACCCGGTCACGCCGTCACGTCTCGCTGTTGAACTAAAAATTCCTCATCGAACCTTTTTAAGATCCAGCCGATGCAAAACGTGTTTTATTTTGTCGACAAAGACTGTGAACGTCTCAAAACAGCAAAACGACACGACGAGCGCCGAGCTGGTTATTAGTTGTTGGTTTTAAAATGTAAAGTTTTATTTTTCTTTTTATTAATGAATGAAAAGAAACACAGAAGATAGTTGTCATTAGGATCAATGAGTTTTTTATTATTTTTTTAAAAAAATTTATTAATTTTTTTATTTTTATTTTTATTTTTTTGGACTTGATAAAAAGAAAAATATAGAACTTTAAATGTCTTGTTTCAAACTTAATTTGGCTTTTTTTTCTTTACGTCTTGACGTTTTTAGCCGTGTAGTTAAAGATGTGACGATTTAAGGAAACTAAATGAAACTGCAATAATTCGCACTCAGCGGCGATGATTCAGACGTCCGTATGCAAACGATCCCTTTACCGTGAATTATTTATTATCTCGCAGCTCTCAGTGTTTATTTATTGCAACTCTGGACACTAATATTTCGTTTGTACGGAACAAAAATATGTTTTATTTTATGGGAAAAATCCACCAAAAGTGACCTCGAAGTCGAGATGAAGATGAACTCAGAGGTCGTTTTCGCTGGAAATTTCTGCTATGAAATGTCATTTAATTAATGATTAGAGGGGTTTTTTTTAATGTTTTGTAATATATTTTAGGATTTCAGCAATGCAAACGCCTGCAATTCAACCTGTGTGTGTGTGTGTGTGTGTGTGTGTGTGTGTGTGGGTGTGTGTGTGTGTGAGTGTGTGTGTGTGTGTGAGAGAGAGAGAGAGAGAGAAAGAGAGAAAAAGCTATAAATGGATAAACACTGGGCCATTTTTTTCTTGTATTTGGTTTTGTTTATTTTTATTTTTATTTTTGGTTTTATTTTTATTTTTTATTTTTTTTATTTTCACTTTTTGAAATTTTATTTTCATTTTTTAAATATTTTATTTTATTTTATTTTTAAAAAAACTTTTAACCAGGCTCAAACTGGCTGATTTATACTTTCATTTTTATGTGTTTATTGTCTAATAATGTTCATGTTCTTCTAGGTCATAAAAATCTGATAATTTCTCACATTATTTGTCATATTTATACTCTGTATCAGCGGTTCAGCTCTTTGGTGGTCAAACAGAGAAAAATATTTGAAACTCTTCCATTAATCAGAAATATTTTAAATGTCCGGTGCATCGTTTTATACACATTTCCCCAAAATTCAGCCTGAAATATTTTACATCTCTGAAAACGTTGAATCTGAAATAAGCTTGAGTAGATTTGTTGCATTAAAATGTCTCATCAGTAAACTGAATAAGTTTAAAACATTAAAAAGTATAACTCAGAGACTGAGGAAAAATACGTTTTAAAAATAATACTTTTGACATTTACTGAGTCTGTTCTCTTATTTTGTCTTTAAATGTTAAATTAGTGGTAAAAAATGATAATAATTCAACATCATAAAAATCATTTTGAGGTTAAGATTTCAAAACTTAATTGAGGAATATTATATTTAAATTATGTATTTTAAAATATACATAAATGTATTGAAGATGTTCACCAGTTCTACTTTATTATTCCGTCTTCAAACGTTACTTTTGTGGTACAAATAACACAAAATTATTGTGACATTGATATGACACATCTGTAAAAAAAATTACAAAAAATCTTTTTAAAAATAATTCAATTTCAAAGTAGAATAAGGAAGAATAACTGGTGTATGGCAAAATTAATCATTTTTATTTTAATCATTTCTTAGTTTAATAATGCAATTTAAATGAGTAATTTCTTTATTTTATTTGTTTGCTTGTTTTTTATGCATCATCCAAATTATAAATTAAATTTTGAAAAAACTGGCATAGATGCTCGTTTATCGGCACATCGTGAGTTAAAAACTGAATCAGATTTTCCTCCTTTAAATATGAAATGTTCATTTCTGTGTCTCCACCTGCTGGACAGATGACACAAAAACAAAGTCTGTTTTAGGATTTAACACTTTTAGTTTCAGAGATCTGTTTTTCCACCATTTACAGAGTATTTTAATGTATTTTTATTATTATTATTATTTTATTTTTACAGCCGTAAACTCTTAAAAATGGATTAACTTTTGTCTTTCGTGTCAGTTAAAGCAAACTGCAGACTCAAGACTTAATTAGCTGTAATTATTTTATTTTTTTGTTAATAAATCAGTAAAATATTGGATAAAGTGGATCAACAGCATCCAAAATATCTAACATATTTTCACTTTAGTTCTGAATTTAAACATATTTACAGCAAAATTTCACAAAAAGTGAGCACAAGATTTGACTGCCCAAACCTGAATCTGTTTGATTTCATAATTTTATTTAAGTTATTCTTTTTTTTACTGGCTCCAGACTGTTTTTCCAGACTCGTCTTTGCTGTTTTCTTTGTTTCCATCCGGAGAAATGAAATTATTTTCTCATCAAACCAAATCTTCGTCTTCTTCTTCTGTGGTGTGTAGCATCGCTGTGGGCGCTGGAGGTTTTTGTGGTTATTTTTTATTTTTATTTTTTCTTCTGGACGTTGACAGGAAAGATGGATTTACTCGACTCTGTGCCTTCTCCGATGCAATATGACATTTTTTCTTCTGAGAATTATATCTGAATGTGTAAAGATGACGATTCAGCTCTGACGGGAGGGACGGGGTCGACTTTAGTCATTTTATTTTCTACATTAAATGGAAATAATCTAATCTTTCTCCTCTTGTCTGTCTCTTTATTATATTTATTTTATTTTAATGTATTTCATTTCATGTTATTATTGTTTAGTTTTATTTTATTACTTTTTATTTTATTTCATTTTATTTTATTTTATTACTTTTTATTTTATTTCATTTCATTTTATTACTTTTTATTTTATGTCATTTTATTTTATTTTATTACTGTTTATTTTATGTCATTTTATTTTATTTTATTACTGTTTATTTTATGTCATTTTATTTTATTTTATTACTGTTTATTTTCTTACTTTTTATTTTATGTCATTTCATTTTATTTTATTACTTTTTATTTTATGTCATTTCATTTTATTTTATTACTTTTTATTTTATGTCATTTTATTTTATTTTATTACTTTTTTTTTGTTTCAAAACTTAATTGTCTCTTGATTTTTGTTCCGTTAAGGTTTTGGGAGATTTCAGAGGAGCAGCTTGAACCCGTGACGCCCCGAAACGACGCATCAGGTAAATAAACAATTCACCACAAAATCACTATAATCAAATAATAATAAAAATAAACTTATGTACGGAGCCTGAAATGTGCCAACAGTAACTGTACCATGAGTTTATTCAGTTAATTATGGATTTTATTTTCTGAACATATTGAGTTAAAAAAGTATATTATGTTATTATGAACTAATATTGATATTTTTATTTATTATAAATGATCTACAGACATAAACTAATGTTCATTTTTGATATTTGATCTTTGTCCTGTAAAGTTTTGTGAGTTTTGAGAGAAACGGTTTGAACCTGCGACGCCTCGAGACGGAAAAGGTAAACAAACATCACAAATCACGAAATAATATTAAGAAAAAAATTGTGATCCAACAGGATCATTTTTTTTTCAAAACTATAAACTGAAAAGGGTAATAAATTAAAACAAATATATTAAATCTATTTAAATTTATTATGTTCTAAATTTATTGTTATTCATTTTTATTATAAATTATTTATTATATTTTATTATGTTATTTTAAAACATTTTATTTTCTCTTTAATGTTAAATTAGTGATAGAAATAATACAAATGTATTGGGACATAAATATTTAAAGACTGAATAAGGAAATATTAGTGAATGGCATGGATTTAGATGCATTTTTGAGTTTTACAATGTGGAGTTTAAAATAAATTAAAAACTTAACTTTTAGGTTTTAATGCATCATACAAATGAATAATTAAACTGGTCATTTGAATATAATTAAACACTGAAAAGTTCTATAAAATGTTTGGTGGAGCTGCAGTTCTCAAAAGCTTATTCAGGAAAATTATTTAAATTATGTATTAAAATACCAAAAAATAAGTTATGAAATATTAAAATTGTCATGTAGTGATTCTGCTTCATTAATTTGTCTTGTAGCTTTGAAAGTTAAATATTAAATTTTTTAAATATTTTTTTTCCTTAGTTTTACAATGTATCATTGACATGCGAAGGTTTTGAAATTATTGTCAAATTTTAAATGTTTCCACCTTTTTAATGAATCAAAAATTAAGAATTAAATAAAATTAAACATTAGAAAAGTAATTTAAATAATTTATGCAGTGGCACTTTTTAGTTATGTATTGTGAAACAAAAAATAAATTAAAAAATACTGTATATGTTGTTCACGAATTCTGTTCGATTATTAAAATAGAAAAAAAACATTTAATTTGTGGTTCAAATACTACAAATAAGTAACAATCACATTTAAATTAATTTATTTCAAGATAAAGAAAAATAATATTTTTAGTTCTACAATTCAATTAAAATGCAAATTTTAATTATTAGATAATTTAATATAAAATTCAAATTAAAAATTACACTTCATAATAAGAGATAAGATAATATAATTAAACATCCTAAGTTAATAACTTTTTCAGTTTAATAAGACAAAAACTGGTTTCAGGCGATTCATCCAGAATTTCTCTCGTTTTTTTAAACTGCAGCGGACAGTTTAGAGAAATTTAATTTATCGTGAACACAGAAAAAAAAACGTGTCTGTCCACAAGAAACAGAAACAAGCAGAGAAGATAACTATTTTAATTTCTTGTGTACACTAAAAGTAAAATTTACACACTTAGAGTCTGAAAAGAACCTGGGCATGCACGATAACCTTTTGACAGGCTCTTCAAGTGATTCAGTTTTTTTCCATAGGAATTTTCCCGAACATTTACAGTCCATAGTTTAACTGTACACAGTCTAAAGCCACAGTGAACTATGATTACATCCATTTCATCTTTACAATGTGCAAAATCCTCCTGGGAGACGGGGCCGACAGTAGTATGAGCCGAAAACAAAAAACAACGAAAAAAACCAAACATGAGCCGCAACAAGAAAAAAGCACTTCATATGAGGAACAAAACCCGACACGTGGAAGAAATTGGTCCCTTAATTCCCTTCTGATGCGAGTCGACCTTCACTGCCGAGAACGTTTCAGTGGTTTTAACAAAAAACACAAAAAAGTCCCATTTTCACCCCAAAAACACAACGAGAGACAGAGACAGAGACAGAGACAGAGACAGAGACAGAGAGGACACACACAAGGAAGGAAACGTGTTTTTGATCCACCGGCCACAACAGCTGGAATAAAAATAAAAAACAGAAAATGACGACAGACGACACAAAAGATTCCCAAATTAAAGAAGAAAATAACAGTGACGGCAGGCGCGTTTATTTATGTTAAAAAGTTTGGTTTTTTTTAACCTGGACCTGATTTTTTTCATGTTTTTGTGACTCGTGGGAATTATTATTATTATTATTTTTGACGTTGATTCGGTGTTTCGATTTCTTGCTCTACGCGTGATTGTTAGTTCAGTTCAAAACTTCAAGCTTTTCCATGATTTTCCAAGGACCCGTACTAAAAACTTCCATGACTGTTCACAGTGCACGTTAACAACACTAACAAATCTCAAAAAATACGGTAAAATTTGAAAGGAAATATTAGGATTTATGACTCTACGTGTTAAATCACTCACTGTCAAAAACATATTTAAGTCTTAATCAAACATATTTAATTCTATTTTTCAGACTAAATTGTGCAAAAATACCTCGAGTGGTTCTATAGCAACACGTTTCGCCTCGCTCGGCGCACCCGTTTCAGAAATCGTTGTTCCCATTCGTCACGAAGACACAAAAAAGAGTCTTGGTTAAAAAAAAGCAGAAATGAGCCTTTAAATGAGACAGAAACGACAGCGAGCGTTAAAGAAAAATCAAAAATTAAAAATCTACAGACCGCAGCTAAAAACTTTCAGCCTTCAACACAACGAGGGGACAAAACATTCAGCTGGATTTTGCAGGCAGTGTGGTTTCAAGTCGATAAATATATATTTATATATATATATAGATCTTATATATGTCTATAAATGTATTAATTTAAACTTACATATATTCCACTTCAGTTTGATTCAAAGAGCTTCAGCCAGTGTTTCCTTCACAGACACGAACACGCTCCCACCACAGAGACGTCAAATCATCCGAAAAATCATTCAGAAGTTAAAAAAGGAAAATAAAGATTTAATCCCTGATTATATACACGATGATTCTTGTAGATATGAACAGCTCGCGCGTCTACGCCGTCCTCTATAGACGATCAGCTCTATAAATTCATTTACTTATCTCCTATTCTGTTAAATGTGCACGCCGTCGCCCCTCCTCCGCGTCCGAGACGCTTCCTGTGATCGTAAATGCTTCGCTTTATTTTTTTAAAATTATACGTTGAAAAACAAAAGCGCAAATTTAAAAAAAAAAAAAGGATGGAAAGAGGGAAACTAAGTCGCAGCGAGAAAAACAAGAAAAAAGAGAAGTTGTTAAAATGGGCGTCAGTGGGCGGGGCCACGGGGAGGGAGGGTGATGTCACGGGACGGGCGGGGCTTCAGTCCGGCGTGGCCTGGCAGCCGAGCAAGGCCAGCGTGGCGGGAAACATCAGCACTTTGGCCTGCATGAAGGAGAGATCGGGCAGACCGGCGATCACTTTGGCCGCCTCGTCGCTCAGATTCTCCTCCTTCCTCGGCTTCCTGTCGGACAACGAGACACACGAACACACACGGTGTTAAAACACACACATCTGAACACACACACACACACACACACACACACACACACACACACACACACACACACACACACACACACACACACACACACACACACACACACACCTCCTGTGATGAAACACTGAGTCACTGAAAACTCTGAGGTCTGATTGGACGGCATCAAAAATAAATTAATAAAATAATTAATTAATAATAATAATAATTTAGGGACTGTTCATTATTTATGAGAGCAGAGGGAGTGGTGCAGAAAGGAGGAGTGATGTCAAATAATGTCTCAGGTACTCAGGAGGGACTAATGTTTTTAATTTTGGCTTTAGGGGAGGGGAATAAAACTTTAAATGGCTTTTTATTTCTGTAACATTTTTTGGTTGTTTTTAAATTTGTTTCTTTTTTGGTCGAAATTTTAAAGAAAACATTTTGGCGATTTTTTAATTAATTAATTTTTTTTAAAGACTACATTTTGGATTTTTTCTAATAGGTGTTTTTTTTGTTTTTTTATTTTTGGCGATGCTCCAAAAAAGATATTTTGGCTGATTTTTTCTTGAAAATCACCATTTATCAAAACCACAAACGGTAAAAACAGAAATAATCTTTGGTTTTTTAAATTCCAGACGGACTTTTGGGCACACCGTGTGTTTTGTGCAGCTTTGTGAAACAGATTTCCTTTTTCATGATCGTTTTAACCGTTTTCTTCTTCTGCACTCTGAGAGAAAACAAAACGTCACGTGACCCCCCCGTGACCCCTGTGACCTCTGACCTGGTGGAGGTGCTGGTCTTCTCCATGGTGGACATCAGGCGGGCGAAGGCGTCGGCGACCCGACTGCTGGAGCTGCCGGGGTCCAGCTTGGCCGTCGTCAGCTCGTACAGCTCCGGATCAACTCCTACAAAATAAAATAAAGTACATAAAAAAACATCCGTAAACATCACGCAATGTGATAAAAATAATCGTTTAGTCAAATTTAAGGATTTTTCTGTTAAAATAAAAACAACAAAGATATGACGGGTTATAGCGTGATTTGAAGTGTAACTCCTGGAGCACCCTCAAGTCCTTTAAATTTAATAAAATAAATAATTATTAATTATAATAAAATTGAAGTAAATAATAATATTAATAAAATAATGAATAAATAATAATACACTTCCCTGCCAATCACTACATGTAGAAATAAAAAAATAAAAATACTCTGGCTGTTATTGTTCTGTTTTATTTTTGTGTTACTCTGTTGTATAATTAAAAACAGAAAAAATAATCCCTGTACAACCGCAGCACCGGGACTTTTATCTCCGCATGTATCACTCCGCTGCGCAGGTGCTGTGAGCCGTGATTAGTCCACCTGAAGCTTCAGCGTCGCAGACTTTGAACCGCGAAAAAGGAACAATTTTCCGTAAATAACCGGAATTATATCATCAATAACCTCCAAAAAAGGACGAAGGGAATTAAAGGAGCTCGATATTTCACCGCAAACCTCCAGGTGAGTTCACATCACATCCGAAAATATCCAAACCTGCGAATTAATGATTTAACTCGTCGGTATCACGTGACTGTTAACAGGCTCTAATTTCACAGTTAGCAGAATAAATGTAAACATGTAAATTAATTCACACGAGACGAACAGCTGACCTGCCTGATGCGTCAGAGTTTGAATATTTGTGTTTTTTTAAGCTAACAGTCCGGTTGTGGAACTATTTGTGTCGGCGGAGTTAAATAAATAACACGCAAATCCTCATACTTTGCCGCTTTTTACTCTTAAATAATAAATGCCGGTTGTGGAAGTGTAGTATAAGAAAGGGTTAACACCCGACGAGGTGTGTATTTGTCCGTTTTTAACGGCGTTAAAGACGCGGAGGCGTGAATCGGCCCACGCGCAGGTAATAGACACCTCCATGTTCTCCCGCCAACGGTAAAAGTAATAATATTCGTTTGTATTTTAGCGCTTTTTGTGACTAAAAAGTTAATTTTAACACGACGTTATTTTCCCGGTAACACCTGAGGGTTTGACTAAGACCTGCAGCGATCATTCCCGCCCCGTAAAGAAGTGAAATGGAAACGGCTCCGGTAAATAGACGGAGCCTTTGATAAACTAAACAGGGGAGATGTTTCACTGCGGCTCAGACACAAAACCAACATTATACACATTTTTAAGATTAAAATCAGTGACTTTTACACAGGTAATGGACGGTATATATAATCCGACGGTTTGTTGTTTTTTTTAATATGAACAAACCTTTTTTTTCTGTGTACTCTGGCACCTTATTTACCCTTCAAATACTTTTTTTTAACTTTTGATATAAACTCTAAATTGTGATGAGAAAAAAATAGTTGTCATACTCATTGTTGTTAGTCATCAGTATTGAGATCTGAATACTTTATAAATACTTATTAAAAATGTGTTGAGAGTTGGAAAAATGGTTAAATGTAAGTATTTTATTATTATTATTATTATTAAACAGTGGTGGTATGCAAAGTATATTTTAATCAAGTACAAGTATGAACAAAATGTCAGATTGTTAGATCTGGGGCTTTTCTCTATGGGCCTAATTATTTCTAGGCTTAAAATAATAATAATAATAAAATTATATATTTAATAATAAAATAAATATATATGTGCACCTTTTTCAGTATTTGTTTAGTCTATGATTATTATTTTTATGAACTATATTTTATTTAATATATTCTATCTGTATGTTTCTGTCCGAGGCTCGAGGCTGAAGCCCAGAAAACACCACTGCTTGTGTGTTTTATTTTGCTGCTTTATAAAAACCCTTTTAAATGTTTTTATTCTTTTGTTTGTTTTCACACACCTTTTGATATATTTCTTATAATTTAATTTATTTCTACTTATTTCTTAACTTTGTAGTAGTTGTTTCTTTTCTCTTTGTGCTGTAAAGCACCGAAACATCGGGGAAAATGTTTGAATATAAAAACCTGCTTGACAATAAATCAAATCTAACTTTTGATGTGATTTAAGCCCGGCTGCTCCACACGCTCAGTATGAGACATCTGTCCTGTGTCCTCCCACAGACGAGTGTTAGGAGCCAGAAGCAGAGACAGGAGGTTAATAAAGAGAAGAAGAGGAGGAGCAGGAGGAGCAGGAGGAGCAGGAGGAGCAGCAGCTGACCTGGGATGGAGGGTGAGCTGGTGGAGCCTGAATCCTCCACAGGACCAAAGAAATCCAGGTTTAACAGAGACGAGCCTCCGCTGGCTGCAGAGCCGGAGGACGGCCGGGGTTAACAGACACAGACAGACAGAGACGGACAGAGAGACAGAGACCAGAGACATGCAGCAGCGTCAGTGATCAGAGAGACGCTGAACGTTGACTGGTTCAGTGACAAAAGTCTTCATGCAGAGCAGAAATGATGTTTGAACTCGGAGCTTTAAAGGAAAAATCCACCGAAACATCAACTGACTGCAGCCGACGAAAACACACGTCTTAGTTTCATTAACCCTCAAAATTAAAATGCAAAGATAAAATACAACTGCATAGTTTCTTTTCTATAAAGATTTTTGCCGATTTTAAAAGAAAATACTTCGACTTTTTTTTCTTTATAAAATGTTGGCAATTTTAAAAGAAAAAATTACCTTTTGTTTTTGGCAATTTCTTTCTTTTTCTTTTTTTTTGGCGATTTTTAAAGAGTTTTGGCAATATTAAAAGTAAAAAAAAAGCCAACCTTTTCTTTAAAATTTGGGTTTGGAAAGCATGTTTTCTTTAAATAGCATTTAATGGCAGTAAAACTTTATTTATAAAGCAGCTTTTTTGAACCTCGGTTACAAAATGCTGCACAAAAAGAAACAATTAAACAAAGCATCGTGTTAGATTTATTTTACTGCCAATTTTAAAGAAAACGTGTTTTCTGTAATAGTTTTTGGCCTCTTTTTATTCTTAAAAAAGTTTGATATTTTCAAAGACAAAGATTGTTTTTATTTATTTGAGGTTGTTGGTGATTTTTAGAGACGGCGTCCCCTCCAGCTGCAGGCTTGACTTGTTTCCTTTAAAAATCACCAAAAATGTCACCGTCTCTCACAGCCGGAAACGGCAAACACTGACTTTTTTTTCACATTTCCGACCGTCCTTTACGTTTTGTGTGGATTTTTTTTTTTTTTAAAATGCATCTAAAAAACGGTTAATAATCAGACGCCTCCACGCTCAGTCAGGACGTGAAAACATCAGCGGCCGCACGTTTGTTTCTCCTCCCGACGTCTGATCGGCTGCGAGTCAGTGGGCGTGGCGGATGACTTTGAGGAAACACTACGGGGTTAACGAGGGTCAGAAAAGTGAGAAACAAAGACGAGAGCGAGCGGGACGCGTTCAGGGCGGCCGGTCACCTACCGTCCAGAGGGTTGGTAAGGCCACTGCTGCTCCAGTCGAACTGGACGGGTGGGAGCGCCTCCTGCTGGAGGAGAGGGAGGAGGTCACACGGTGTCTCTCACACACACACACACACACACACACACACACACACACACGTATATATGTATATAACAGAAATACAGAGCAGCACGACGAGGCTGAAAACTGTCTGCAGATTTCCAGAATATTTTTGTAAATTTTCTAATATTAGTTAATCTTGTAAATCTTGTGTTTTGGGTTTAGATGCAGTTTCAATATAAGTTTTTTGGGGTTATTTGGGTAACAATACACATAAAAAGCAATATTAGCTATATGTTATGTTTTTGGGTCTTTTTGGCTTCAGGGCGGGCGTCCAGCGTAAATGGCTACATTTTGTATTCATTTTACTTTTTTTCTGTTTGTTAATTTTTTACAGGATTTTTACACAATGTGAATACACAATATAGACCTGTTTTTACATAACAGTTTATTCAATTGTATGCTTTGTATGCTTATAGGCTCCCAAAACATGACAGGAGGCCATGAGCGATTTAAGAAATGGGCTAAAAATTAGCACAAAAAACGTAGAAATTAAGCAAAAAAACAAGTAAGAAAAACAAATGAAAACATATTAAAATAACCTGAAATAAGTGCAATAAAATATATTAAAATCAATAATGTATATTTTTCTTGTAGTGTGATTTTTTAATAAAAAAATAAAATCATAAATACAGTTTTCTGGACATTTCTCCCCTTTTTTTAAAAGACAGATTTTGAGTAATCACCTTTTATTAATTTCCTACATTTTTTGGGCACTTCTTGCCAAATTCCTCAATTGTTGGCTCGAGTTTTCAAAGTACCTTTTTTATTAGTTAACTTGTCGGCCAGCTCACCACATGGCACACTTTAAGTTGTATGCATTTTTAATTTTTTTTTTTTTGGCAAATTAATGAATAATGTCTGTTTATACTACGATAAAAAATTCTAAAGTTTCCTCCTTGAATATTTGCACATTGAGAACGTTTATATTTTAAATGACGATTGGCAGAAACTTTCCTGAGAAGTTCCTTTTTTTAATCATTTCTGCAGGTTGTCTCCTTTGAACAATATTTACCGGACCGGAGCTGCTCTCTGGAGCCGCTGGAAGCGCCTGCGCTATCGAAGCGATCATCTCTGCTGCCGAGACGGGCTTCACGGGCTCTTTGGTTGGTTCCAGCATCCCCTGAACACAACACACACACACACACACACACACACACACACACACACACACACACACACATATCACACACCACACATCACATGTCAGGCTGACGACTAAATCAAATATCTACAATATTTACATCAGAACAGAACTGAAACGAGCTCTTATGTTTGCGGTTTGTGTCGACAGTCACGTTTAGGGACCGTTTGCTGCATTTTAGTCTCTTTTCTTCGTCCTGTTGTGATAACTGTGTGTGTGTTGATGCATGTGTGATAAATGTAGTCCAGATTGTGTATCTGAGTGTAATCAGTGAATTTGCAGCTCAGCTCCTACAATAAGTCTAAAATACACTGTGGAAACTAAATAGTTACATTCAGACTGTTCAGGTCCAAAAATGCTCCATTGAAACCCATTCAAACTGACATTTTTGATCCCACAGCCATCAGAGCAGAAAAACAGGACTTGTATTATTTCTGGGTGTCATTCTGGGCTTTTGACTCTGAATTTGTCATTTTGACTATTTTCCACCTGATGAGGTCATTTTGACCATATTTGGCATCTGGAGGAAATACATGCTATTTCCACTAGGTGACCTGTCACAGTCAATGTAGCTGCTGATCACTGACATATCCCAGACTGTCAGCAGCTACACTCACACACTGACAGATCCCAGACTGTCAGCAGCTACACTCACACACTGACATATCCCAGACTGTCAGCAGCTACACTCACACACTGACATATCCCAGACTGTCAGCAGCTACACTCACACACTGACAGATCCCAGACTGTCATCATTTAAAAAAAAAATCTACTTTGCATGTAGTATATTTAAAATAATTATTTTTATTCTTTTGTTTTTGTTTCATATAAAAACATAGTGGTATCATGACAAAAACCTGGCATTTGAAGGGTTAAAAATCTGAAAATTAATGTTTATATTTGATATTTATGATCAGGACTGATGTTGGTTAAAAAAATGAACTCAATAAAAGTAACAAATCACTAATGTATATTTTTCATAACCTGATTTTGGAACATTCAGTGTGCAGAGCGGTGTGAGTGTGTGATATTAAAGCGGCATTATTACCTTATTTTTTTTTATTATTATTATTTTATTTTTATTTTTTTTACACTAACTGTTCTTTTTAAAATCAGGCTATAAAAATCTTACACACTTATATGATTTTCTTTCTTCAGAGTTAATTTTTGAGCCGACATCAGTCCTTCCTGTTCGTGAAGAACATATAAAAATGTGATCACGTGAAGTGCCGAGTGAATGTCTGTTTCCTGTTTTTGGTGAAGCAGGCGGACGACTCACCAGGCTGGCGGCGTACATCGGCACGATGACCGGCTGCTTCTTCTGCCCCGTGAACAGCTGCACACATTTACAGCAGCAGGTTAGAAACTTCACACACTTTCCTGCTCTGAAGCTCATGTTTAAAATAAAAAAATAATAAAAACCTCTAAAAAGTCTCACGGCTGCCAGCAGAGGTTAATAAAGGTCACAGATTACTCAAAGCGTCATTAAATCGCTTCTAAAAATACTCTTTCTGCAGATCAGGAGGTTATCTCTGCAGAATAATCGTTCTCAAGCTGTCCTATTTAATATCAGCGACCCGCGTCCGCACGCTCTGATGTTTTTACGTCTCTCTCCTCGTCTGTCTCAGTAATTACCCAGCGAGCAGTTGGGGGACTTACAATGTTGCGGGTGTCGATGCCGAGGCTGCAGAGAAGTGCTTTGTTGCAGTAGGAGCCCCCCCACTGGTACCTGAGGCCCAACGCCTCGTTGATGTCCTGAAGCTGCGTCCACACGCCGCCGCCGCCGTGCACAGACCTGCAGCGACCAATGAGACGCGGCACAGTCAAAGACAAGGTACGGACGGACACGAGAGACAAACAGAAGACACAACTGTTCAGATAAAACAGGGCTGTCCAAAGCATTTGTGAATGAAGTGAGGAGCTCGCTGCTTCTCAAACGATACGGCTCATAAAAGAACGAAAAACTAAAAAACTCCAACAGATTAGACAAACGCACATGAAAAAAACGATGCCGAAATGTTTTTGCGTCCCACCGAGGAGGCTCACTCTCACCTGTTGCATGGCGGCCTCTCCTCCTCCTCCTCCTCTTCCTCCTCGCCTCCTGGCTGTGGTTTGTCCTCCGGGGGTCCCAGCAGGATCCTCAGGGACGCCACCTCGTCCTCCACTGAGGGGACGGCGGTCTGAGGGAAGCTGCCCTGAAACAGCTTCTCCAGGCGGCTCGCCAGCGTCGCCTGCAGGGAGCACAGCAGCAGAGCTCTCGTCACACACTCGATTTTAGAGGAAGTGATTTAAAAAAACAAAAAAAAAAACAGTTTGAATTTGTTTGGTAACTTTATCAAAGAGCCTTTTTACAAACGAGGAAACTTTTCTCTCACAGCTTCATGAACAAGCTGCTCTCATCCGGCCTTAAAGGGACAGTCTGACATACTCGTGTTTAGTCAGCGTGTTACACGCAGCAGCTGGCGGTCGCTGTGCCAAACAGACGGAGATCGTATCCCAAAGTTCAGCATCACACTGCGGTATCCAGGACTTAATAATAATAATAATAATACATTTTATTATAGAGCGCTTTTCAAAATACCACAAGACGCTTAACAGAGACAAAAACAAAGTCGGTAAAACAGAATAAATAAAAACGTTCAGTAAAAGCAGGACAAGGATGAGTTTATCAAAGCAGATTTTAGTGACTTTAAAAAAGGCCAACCTAAAAACATTAGAAAAAATCAGTATCAGTCTGAGTGGATGCTAGATTTAGTGTTTTCCCCGTTTTATCTCGCCGTCAGACAGCCTTTTACTTTGGCGCCGCACGTTCTCAACCGTTTAACTTCAGTATTCCTACGCAGACGCCCGACTGCGCCGTGTGCTGTATTTTGGCCCTGACACACCAAACCGCCGCCCTCGCTGCCTCAGCGTGTCCACCACCATCAGCCCTCGGTGGCTCATCGGCGGCGAATAATGTAAACAAACAGCTTATTGCTGGTTTGTGTTGTTGTTCACTGGAAATTTTGTTCTTTCAGCACTGAGTTGTTGATGTGCTAACTGGCGGTCTTCTGGTTTCCCGTTTTGAATGACGAATGCAGACGCCCGTGACGTTTCAGCAGGCGCAGAGCGTCTGAGCTGATTCGTCATCAGTGTGGCGCGTCAGCTGAGACACGGGGACGTCAGACGACACTAGTACTTGAATGCCGTTATGGCCGTGTATTTTGGACTCACTCCAGCTTACAAACAGAGCTACGTTGTTGAAAAAGAATGAATCATTCGAGGATCCGACAGCCGGGTGCGGCTCTGTCCTCGCCACACCCGGCTGTCAGAAGTCTGCGTGTATGTAGTTCAGATACCTGAGCAGGTCACTTCCTGAGAGCGACGCCTGCAGGAGTTTCTCTGAGTAAACGTCAGTGCATCACACACCAACACACACACACCAACACACACACCTCGCCCTCAGGACGCCTGTCACCTTCGGATCTGTGTTTCCTGTTGGCGAAGTCGCTGTTTGTTTTAAATGTTGCTGTTGTGTTTTTACTCGTAAAATCTGCGTGCTGCCGTTTGGCCCGGACTCCCCCGGAAACCAGATCCTGAACCTCACCGGGACTGTTAAAATAAAGGTTAAATAAAGGTTACATCAAATAAGTAAATGAAAATGTTGAGTCTGCTCCACGTCACCACATCAGAGGTGACTCTCTCACGATGGGTTAATATTTAATATTTAATGTTTACACAGCGGAGGTTAGAGTGACACCAGATTTAAATGAGATCTTTCTAAAATAACTTCCTCTTCTGGTTTGTGTAACACGGTGTGTTAATGTCACAGACGGACTGTCAGAGTGAACTCTGTGTGTGTGTGTGTGTGTGTGTGTGTGTGTGTGTGTGTGTGTGTGTGTGTTTTACTGTCACTGAGCTTTTGCGGCTGTTAAAAAAGCAGGTTGTATTTTATCTTAACTACTTTCTACTAAAGAAAAACCTCCTACGGGGCGCCCAGTGGCTCATTTTACAGAGCTGGCTCTCATTAAGTCCTTGCCGCAGCGTCCGCGGGTTCGATTCCAACCTCGGCTTTTTTTTGGGGGGGTGATTTTTAGAGGGATCAGTCTGTCCCGGCTCACAGGTTTGGCTTGTTTTCTTTAAAAATCACCAGAAATGACACCATACACCGCAGCCACAAACAAAACCATCAAAACGATCATTTCTGTGAAAACAGAAATGATCGTTTTGATGGTTCAGGGCGCTCAGTCGGACAGCGGACGCAAGTTCGATTCCGACCTCGGCCCTTTGCTGCATGTCATCCCCACGCACGCTGCATCTGGGACATTTTAATACCAGTTAACCCTTTAAAACCTGGAGTAACATCACTTTTAATGTGCTGCTTTCAGACAGCTTTCATAAGTTTTTAAATGTTTGAGTTCAGACTACAGAAGTTCAATTTCTTTCAAAAACATGGGAAAAAAGGGGAAGAGCAACTTGGTAAGAATGTGCAACAAATTGCAAAAAATTAGTAGATTTAGAAAATTATTTTTAAAACGTTGGAGAAAATGTCTGGGGATAAAAGGAAAAAAGCTCGGAAAAACTACAGAGCTAATAATCAATTACATGTTTATAATTATGTTACAGATTCATCACTTTTTACGCACTTTTTCTTCTTCCCATGTTTTTGAAAAAAATGACGGCAGTTTGTTCAGGTCTCAAAGGGTTAAGATCTTTTGAGATGAATGAATGACAGTTCGAGGACCTGCAGGAACCCTGAAACAGACGTCGGCTCTATAAATGACCTCGACGGGCTGATCTGTGTGTTTTCTCGCTCGGGGTCTTTCATGAAGCGCCGTCTCCAATCTGGTTTTGTGCCGTAAACATGAACTAATAAAGTTATGGATTCACGGATGAAGAACTCGTCTCCCAGTCTGACCAGTTTACCCCACACTTCTTACCGACTGTCTGTCTGTGCTGCTGGTTTGCTCGCTGACTGCGGGTTCGCTTTCATGCCACTCCTGCTCCTCCTCCTGCTCCTCCTCCTCCTCTCTGCTCTCAGCGGGAGGAGCGACGCTCGGCTCCGTGCTGAACGCCGCCCAGGACTCCCCCTCCTCCGCCTGCTGCTGCTCCCCGAAAGCGCTCCACCCTGCATCCGCCTCGCCGTCTGCGCCCTCAGCAGCCGAGCTGAAATTCCCAAAACTGTCGCTGACGGGGAAGTCCGCAAACTTTCCTCCCTCCTCGCCCTCGTTTCCACCGCTGTGAAATTTGGGGGAGTTAAAGTCGCCAAAGTCGTCGTCGTCCTTGGCGTCTGTAGCTTCCTGTGCAGCAGCGGGGCTGTCCGACCTGCTCCGCTCCTGCTGGACATCCAGCTGGTCAAAGTCGGTGAAGCCCGGACCGCTGAACGAGCCAGCGTCTCCAAAATCCCCAAAGTCCTCGTCCTCATCGTCCTCTGCCAGCTGGCTGTGGTCGGCGGGCGTGGCGGTCTCCCCTTGAAGGGGCGGAGAGGGCACGGAGCCCGTGGTGCTCATGTCACCAAACTCCTCCAGAGCGTCTGTGGACAGCGGCCGCCCAAACGACGTCTCCGTCTCCGTTTCTGTCTCTGTCTCATTACCAGAGCCCTTCCCGTCCAAATGTCCCGCCTCGCCGTCCGCCACTGCGTCAGGCGAGAGGTCACTTTCACTGCAGCCCGCCGCGTCTTTGGAATCGTCCCTATCGGCTACATCCACCCCGTTCAGAGAGACGGGTCTGTTAGTGCAAACGGCCTCTGCGGCCGAGTCGTCCTGTGCAAAGGCTACGTCCCTTTGAGAGTCGGCCTCCGCGTGAGGGCCCCGGTCCGCCTGAGGGCCCCGGTCCGCGTGAGGGCCCCGGTCCGCCTGAGGGCCCCGGTCCGTGTTCCACGAGCCGCCCGGGGCCTCAGCGGGGACAGATATGGAATCAGAGCTGGGTCCAGTTCTGTTTGTGTCCCTGACAGTGTCCTCTGAAGTCGTTCCCTGCTCTATGTTACAGTGCTCCTGGCGGCGGGCGGCCTCTGCCGGCCGGCTGCCTGCCACAGGATTGTCCGAGTCCTCGTGCGCCGTCTGGCCGAGGTGTCCTTCAGCATGGGAAAAAGCAGCAAAGTCTGCAAAATCGTCCTCGGGGCTGCCGGCGGGGACGCTGCCCGTGTCCTCAGTGGACGTTCCTTTTATGTGAGCGTGGACAGAATTCTGCGAGGAAGGGCTTCCCTGAAGGTCAAAGGTTGCAAACCCGTTTGTTAGCACCTCTGTGCCTCCGCCGTTACAGTTGGCGGGCTCGCCGCCAGCTGTGTCGCTCCCTGATAAATCCAGAGAGCCGGGGAGGACTTTTTTCACCTCAGTTCTCTCCGAGGGACCGCCGCCCAGGTGGCCCGCTGGCACAACGCCATTAGCCTTGGACAGCTCGTCTTTGGGGGCGTGGGTGCCGTTAGAGGAGCTGAATCCCATCACCCCTCTGGTGCCGAGGAGCTCCGGCGGGGAGGTGGCGGTCAGAGCTTGGGTCTGGTTAAAAGTGGTCGGGGTGTCGAATTCCGTGAAGCTGATGCTGTTCGGGACGCCGGAGAAGGTGCCGAAGTCTCCAAACTCGTTGTCCTCTTCCTCTGTGCCGTCCTCCATCGGGGGCGGCGAGGACGAGAACATGCGGATCACATCTGGCTCCATGATTCTCTCAGTCAACGAATCCTCCTGGCTACACCTGAGACAGAGACGAGAGACATCATCAGAGACAAGTTCAGGGTCCCACACACTTTCATGGACAAAACTTTAAAAACTTTTCCATGACTTTTCAAGGACCCCCCCCAAATATTTTTTCTTGCCCGGCGTTTTTCAAACATTCGATTCAGACTCTGTTCAGACAGAAATTCAGCGTCCTACATGATGTGTTCAAGGACCTTCGGAAATTTGAAAATCCAATAATTTCTGTTTTTACAGTTTCTGGCTGTAATAAATGTTTTAAAAAAAACATGTCTTTCAGAACTTCAACAATAAAAAAAAAAATAGTCCCAAATTTTAAGTTTTCCATAAAAATTGCAAAAAACATTTTACAGAAAAAACGCATTGCCAAAGAATTTTTAAGGGAAAAAAAAACACCAAACATCAAGAAAACATGTCACCATTTTCTGTATGAAAGTCATTTTTCATTCAAAAATCGAAAAAAAAATCAATATAAAAATTACAAATATACCACAGTTTTTTAATACATTTTCTATATAAATCACCCAAAAGAAAATGCCGACATTTTTATAGTTTTCTTTAAATATCACATTTTTTTTTAAAAAAAGTATAAAAATTGCAAAAACTTTTTTTTAATGCATTTTTTTTCCTTTTTAATAAATTCACTGTTATGTTACATTTATCCATCCATTGTTGTCCGCTTGTCCGAGGCCAGGCCACGGTGGCAACAGGCTGAGCAAAGCAGCCAAGAGAAAAGTGTTGAAAACTTTATTTCTAATAATCATAATTAAATATTTAAAATTCTGTTGCACAACTATTATTTTTAAGCACTTTTTTTCAGGTCATGTCTTTATTTGTTTTTGTTTTTTTGCTTACCTTTTTGTATACATTTCAGGAAATGTATTGTCATTTATACTATTTTTTTGAGTCATGTCTTCTTATAAGCTGCTTATTGCCTCCTTCCCATTTCTGAAAGAAATCAGGCCAGTGTGCTCAGGTTTCAAAGGGTCAATAATTCAGTGACTTTCCCCAAATTTTCTCCTAATTCCACTGTGAAATTCACAGCTTTCTCTGTGACCGTGAGACTCTGAGTAATGTGTCACAGCAGGAATAAAACTGTGTTTCGGGCCCGCTCTGGCTTCATGCACAGCAGCATAAATCAGAGCGGCTCTCCGCGGCGCTCCAGCACCGATCCGCGTGGCGTGCGGTTCGAGTCGAAGCACAAACCGAATTAGTGAAGCACTAAAAGAGGACAGATTGGCGTCAAACTGACAGTAATAAAGCGTTAATGAGAAACCAGCGCCGTGATGTATGAAGTGAGACAGACGGCGCTCTGAATCAACTAAAACAACTCACATCAGTGAAGCGTCTGACCCGACAAGTTCGACTTATTAACTCTTCGATTCATGGGACGTTTACGCTGAACTAATGAAAAACCTCTGGGCGACGGCGAAAACACCGAGTCTTTAAACATTACCTCGACATACGGAAATCTTGACTTTATTCTGTCTTTATATCGGCGAGTGTCTCCCTCCTCGCTGAGCCGAAACGTCCTCATCCGACCCCGAAACACGGATGTTATCATCACTTCCTCGAGCCGAGCTTGTGAATGTGTCCTTGTAAAGTTTTTCCTTCCTGGATGAGCTCCAGAGGCCTTATCTTTGTGCACACTCTGTTTTTCTGTGTGCACAACAACCCTCAGGAGCAGTTTTTTCTCTTTCTTTGTCTTTATCCGAAAAAAAAAAGTATTTATTTTACAAGCAAGAAAAGAGTCTTTGAGGATCAATGACTATACTGCAAAAAAACATGGCATGGTTTTTTATTCAAGAGAATTCAAAACTTTATCAAGGACTCGACTCATAGGGAGGTGCACAGATAATAAAACAAGAAATTAAAAAATTAAGTATTTTTTAAATTTTACTGCAGTTAAATTCTGTGAATTGAAATGAAATTAATCACCAGAGTCAGTTTAATCTTGTGTTCAGTTCATTTAAGAAGCTTTTTAAAATATAGTTTTTAGAGGAACATCCTTGAAATAAATACTTGATCATCAATTTCTTATTAGAAACGTTGCTGTTTACACATGTTGAAGTGAACTCTTTCCTGTGGATGAATTCCATCATTAAGTCAACACTAAAAAACTAATCAGTCACTAATTAATGGTCAATTAATCATTTACTGCACGCACAATTATCACAGCAGCTTTTCTGTGCCTCAAAATCACTACAAAGTGTATATATTTGGGTTTCATAAATGCAGTACTACTTTTGGGCATTTTTAAAAACATTTTTAGTTGAAATGTTTATTGATTATTTAAAATAATCAAGAAATTACTTTAAAATATTCACTAGTTGCAGCCGTATTATACATATGCCAAAATCCACACCTTTTCAGGAACGTTCCTAAGAATTTATCACGAAATTATAACCCTGTGTGAGCCAGAGATCATTAACTAATCGATTATCAGTTAATCATTTATGTGAAGCACAAACTTTTCTGTCTCATAATCACTGTAAAGTGAAAATCTTTGTGTTTTGGAAAATGCAATGCTACTTATGGCCACTTTCAAATATTTTACTGTTGAAATATTTATTCAATGTTTGAAGTAATCATGAGATTAGTTTAAAAATATTCACTACTGAGTTTATGCCAAATTCCACATTTCTGTCAGGAACATTACGAAGAATTTATTACGAAATTATGACTCTGTCGAGCCAAAACTTTCTAAATTTAAAAAGTATGATTGCACTGCAGGCACATGCTGCAGTTTCGCATTACTCTGACTTGTGACTGGAAAAAGGAAAGTGTGTTTGCTTTCTCGTGTAGCAGCCGCAGCAGTGGGCGGCGTCTGAAACGTGTATTTGCTTTGTTGGCGTTATCTCCCTGAATACCTGTGAGCAGGTACGCTGACGCCCATGCCGCGCTGACTGTCGTTAACTCGTCTTTCTGGCCCTGCGTGTCTGCAGGCAGAGTGACGTTACAGAGGAATAAAACAAAAGTTTTGCCAGTTTCTGCTTTATGAGGAAAATAAGCTGTGATCTGTTTACATTAACCCTTTGAAATCTGAGCAAACCGGCTGGATTTCTGTCAAAAACATAGACAACTAAAGCGAAAGTGACCCTAAAATTAATACTAGAAATTTACCTCAAAATTTTTTGTTTTTTAAAAAAAAATTTTTTTAGAAATTATTATTAGGAAGATTAAAAAAGGGAAATTACCTTAAAAAAAGAGCTAAATATAATTTTTTAACATTATTTTAAATCTGTGATTACAACGATTATACCAAGACACTTGCCCTAACTTTTTAAAAATTTATTTTCTAAATGCACATATTTCTTTCAGTCTCTTGAACATTTCTTACTAAGCCGGTTATTGCCTTTTTCCCATGTTATTGAAAGAAAACTATTTATTCCAAGTTCAAAGGTTTAAATACATGTGAAAGGTGTCTGACAGCAAGAAGTGATGCCGCCATTGTTTATATATTATATTATATATTTTTATATTTATTCTAGGTTGCTCTACATGGACAGCAGTTAACGTTAATACCATAGTATACAAATTGATATTTAATACGTGAATTAATAATAAAGTTTCTTACCATTGACCAAACATTGACTTTTGCCGCCACGTTTCTGCAAAGTTTGATTGTTTGCTGCAGCTAATAGACGCAGATTCTAACATATAACTACTTAAATAAATGAGAGCTACTAAGAACAAAATACCCAAATATATAATTTTTTACTGTCACACAGTTTCCAAGCTTTCCGCCATTTCTGCTGCTCTGAAACGTCACGCAAACGTCACAACTCAACAACTCCGGTAGCACTGAAATTTCCCAATTTCCCACTCGAAATTACGACTTTGGAGGGCCGTTGATGTTTAATATAAGAATGTGTCACAATAAGAGATTGTCACAATAAAAGTATGCATAATATCATGTTCATTCTCCTGAAGAAGAGACCTGATGATCACTAAAATTGGTGGATGTATCAATACCCGTTATTGGCCAAATGAGTCATATATCACCACATCTGATATCAGCAAAAATAAAAATCAAATATCGTGCCAGTGTTGCCAGATTGGAAATGTTAAACTATATCACAAGAGGCTCAAAATGATCTGTTTTGATTAAAATAATCTTACGCTAGTCACAATCACGAGAGCAAATAGATTAAATTTATATCTTCAGTGAACAAGTATTTCGTGAAAGCAGCTGTTTAAACCTTCGACATAAGGTTTATTTGTCAAACTCAATATGTTATCTATATCTACATATATCTATGTGTTTATGTGTATCTATAAGAGGAGCTGTCACCAGATCATCTGTAATAAGCAATATCTCGAGTTAGCCGAGTTTTATATGACGAATTTTACATTTAAAAGCTTTATTTTTCATGTCTCCATCTGCAGGTGGGCCATCACAATAAGAGTATGTATAATATTTGAATTTTACTGAAGAGACCTGATGATCACCAAAGTGAGGTGGATATATCAATATCAGTTATCAGCCAAATGAGTTGTCATATATCACCATATCTGATATCAGCAAAAACAATCTAATACCATCATCCCTCAAATAATATTTCATTTACCTCCAACTTTACCAGCTGCAACATTACAGTCATTATCTGAAATAAAAAATACATAAATGATCTCAAATGAAAATGTTTTCTGCATGATGAGTCCTGTTACCATAAGTATATTTAGATTTTCAGACTTTGGCGTTTGTCTGATATTTTGAACGCAGCACTTTAACTTTTGCTGTTTGCTGAAAGCAGCTGTTTGGAGCTTCAGGATAAAGTTGATTTATTATCTGTTAGACGAGCTGTCGCCTTTATGACAATGTTTTCATCTTTTAACAGCCGTCTGTTTGGTGATGCACTCGCCAAAGATCAGCTGTTTTAAGCATTTTCTCGAGTTAGTCAAGTTTGACACATTTTTCCTCACTTGTCTGACGTTTAGCTGAAGCTAGCAGGCTAACGATGCTAACATCGGCTGGCAGCTAGCTTAGCATGCTAGCAGGCTATCGTTAGCTCCGTGGAAAGCTGTCAGCTGATCGGAGTCGTGTAGACTCAAAAAACGAGTAGACTGGGATTAATCTGACGAGGAGCTACCAGCTAGCTTTGACTGGAAGGCGTCTAATTAAACTACAAGGCCGAGACACTTCGCTGAGACGGGGCGGCACGGGAGCTAACTTAGCTTAGCTCCCGTTAGCATGTGTAGAGAAACCGAAAATAACATCTAATTTATATCCGATCGCGGAAGTTAAGGTTTTATTATTTTGTCGCCACTTTGATCTATTTATGCTGTTAAACGAGATCAGATCCGGTTTATAAAAGGTCGCGAATGATGAGGTAGAAGTAAGTGAGAAGTACCTGTGCTAACTGCGCAGCTAGCGAACATCAACAACAAGCATCTTCCCCCAGCTAGCTTTAGCTTTAGCCTCATCATCCGGCTCGGTGTCTTAGTTACCGAAAAAGAAACACGTGAGCTAACCGTGAAATGTTGTCCGCTGATGTCCATGTCTCAGGTGGGGACAGCGCCCTCCGGTCGGTGTCAGGCGGAGCCGGCGGAGGAGCGCAGGACGGCGCAAAGTGGAGCCGAAACTGAAGGTTGAGTCAGCCGGCTGCTGCTGCTGCTACCCTGCCTCAATGTCACCCAGCATGCACCGCTGTGGCAGCAGGTCCGCTCCCCGCCGCTTCCTCCAAAACTTTCCAGGATTAGCAGGTACATCACTGCAAAACGCTGCAAGATAAACATGTACATCACTTCAAAACTTTCCAGGATTAACAGGTACATCACTGCAAAATGCTCCAAGATAAACATGTACATCACTTCAAAACTTTCCAGGATTAACAGGTACATCACTTCAAAACTCTCCAGGATTAACAAAAACATCACTTAAAAAATTCCCAGCATAAACATGTACATAACCTAAAAACTTCCCAGGTCTAACAGGTACATCACTGCAAAACTTTCCAGGATTAACATGTACATAACCTCAAAACTCCCCAGGTCTAACAGGTACATCACTGCAAAACTCTCCATGTTCATTTCAAAACCTTCCAGGTCTAACAGGCACATCACTTCAAAACTCTCCAGGATAAGCAAATACATCACTTCAAAACTCTTCCTGTTCACAGGTACATGACTTCTCCATTTCTAGTGGAGAAAATGTGATGAGGTGCTCTCTGGGGTTTTCTTAGCAGAGAAAATGCAAGAAAGTGCTGTCTATGGTGGCTTCCTAATGGAGAAAATGTGACGAAGCACTTTCTGTGGTGGCTTTCTGGTGGAGAAAATGATAACGATAACGTGATAAGGTGCTGTCTATGGTGGCCCTCTAGTGGAGAGCCCTTGTATTGGAGAAAACGCAACTAAGTGCCATCTGGGGTGCCTCTTTTGTGAAGAAAGTGCAACGAAACACTTGCTCGGGAGGCTTTCTAGTGGAGAAAATGTAATGAAGCACTTGGGTGTGTGGTCTGCTAGTAGAGAAAATGCAATAAAGTGCCCTCTAGGGTTGCATTCTAATAGAGAAAATGTGATGACGTGGGTTTTTTATTGGTCACCTTTCTAGTGGAGAAAATGCTATAAAGTGCTCTCTCAGGTGACCTGAAGAAAGCATAATAAAGTTCCTTTTATGGTGGTCTGCTAGTGGAGAAAATGCAATAAAGTGCCCTTTAGGGTGGCCTTCTAGAGGTGAAAATGTGATGAAGTGCTCTCTAGGTTTCCCTTCTAGTGGAAGAAATGCAATGAAGTGCCCTCTAGAGTGGCCCTCTAGTGGAGAAAGTTCCCTTTAAGGTGGTCTGCTAGTGGAGAAATGCAATCAAGTGTTCTCGAGGGTGCCCCTGTAGTGGAGAAAATATGATAAACTGTGTGATAAAGTGCCTTCTAGAGTGCCCTTCTAGTAAAGAATATCTGATAAAGTGCACTTTTGGGTGCCGTTTTAGTGGAGAAAATGTGATGCAGTGCCATAAAGTCTGCAGTGCATGCTGGAAATCTGTACGTCGGTGCCCCAATGCGTACAACTGGTGCCCTTTTTTTGCCCCTGCCCCTCAGACAGCCTGCGTCCACCACTGATTTTTAATGTTTGAAATATCTGGAAAATATTTGTCAATTATCAGGATTTTTTCCCTATGATTCTACATTTGGATTTTGCATTAAAAATGATCAAATGGATATTGCCCAATGATCAAAACAATTAATATTTTAAATTGTTGTCTGTTTTCTCTGTTAAATCGTTCAAAAATACTTATTGACTGTATTCCCGGCAGCCGTTCTCATTTCAACTTTACTGCACTTTATTGTATAGTCATTTATTTTGAAAACTCTACAAAAAGACATTTTTACAGTACTTTTCACTGGATGTTAAGGACACACAGGTACACAGTGAATACAAAAACCGCTGTATTTCTCATACAGATATTCATATACTTTTATTGATGATGGCAGCAGGACTTCATACTGTGAGGTTTGAGGTAGTCATCACCCTTACTCCTACGAATGATCACAACTTACGATTTAAAAAAACAGTTAAACACCTGCGCGTGTAATTGGAGCTTAATGTCCAACATTTTTTGGCAAAAATGTAAAACAATTGCAAAAAAAGTATTGCTTCTAACGACACTAAGAGAAACCAAACAAAACAAAAAAGGTGAAGGTAAGATATTAAAAAATGTTCTGGAAACTTTTTACGAGGTTTTGGGGAATCTTTCTACACGGTCAGACACGACAGTTCCCAGACTGACTCACGTATTTGACACCGATATTGAGACTAATTTCTCTCCATTTTAAACGTCCGGCGCCTTAAAGTCCGGAGTGAACACAGACGGCGTTCAGGAGAGGAGGTTTTTTCTGAGTCATGAGATCCTCGTCTGCTCCAGTTCAGAGTAATCAACAGTGACGCCCTTTATTTCAGGCCAGTTTAGTGATGGTGAGGCTTCCTTTTATCCATAACGTGTCGATTTCGCCGAGTGACGTCAGTCTGTGGTGAAAGTCGAACAGCTTCTGTCCGTCCACAAACACACGAAACCGACTTTGTTCACAGTGAATCTCAATCTGCGAGGAGAGACGGGACACAGGCGGGTTATTCTTACGTGTTTTTATAGTGAAACCAGACACAAAAAAACCAAAAATCATCTTTTCAACAGTGGCTGTTTCTGCCACGCAGATGTTACGGCAGTGTTAACCCTTTGAAACCTGCAGCGACGTCACTTTTCTTGTGCTGCTTTCACAAGTGTTTAAACCTTTGAACTCAGCAAATTGGTGCAATTTCTTTCAAAAACATAGTGAAACAAGAAATAAGTAACTTGGAAAGAAAAATTCCACAAATTGCAAGAAATTAGTAGATTTAGAAAATTATTATTTAAAAAGCGCCGTGAGTGGCAGCCTGTTGCAGCAGCTCCTCCATCTTCACTTTTTTTGCACATTTTTTCTTTTTTATTGCTCTTTTTTATCTTTTGGGCCTTTTTTGTTTGTTCTCTGTACATACTGTACATATCTTTATTATTATTATTAGACATTTTCATTAATATATACATGGTAACCTTTAATAGACCATTTCAATCAGATAAACCCATGCTTGATAACACTGTGTTAACTGTAATGACATCTTTTACATTCCATTTTAATTTTATTTTTTATTATTATTTTATAATCTTATTTTTTATTATATTTATTTTTTGTCTTTCTTTTCCTTTCTTTTATGTATTTCTATATTGTTGTTTTTATTTATTCTAATTTATTTGCCTGTTTTTTTACTGTGTGTGTACAGGCATATTTGCTCAGAAGGAGATTTTGTGTGTATTTTGAGTTTTTTAGAAAAATAAAAAAAGAAAACCCATTTGCTCAAGTTTCAAAGGGTTAACAAACAAACCAAATTACAGCTTCAAAATGTAAATTTAACGCATCATGACAAAATATTAAAGCCTCATGTGACCTTTTTTTCTAAAAATCAAAACCCTGCTTCCATGACACCATGTATTGGTTTGTGGACTCAATGTTTCAGCCGTCGCCATGTTGGTGTTTTTGGGAGAGCGGTTTGGGTTTACTCAAACTCCCCTTTAACACAGAGGAGGCACCATAGAGCCGCTACAGGGTTAGGATTAGGGTTAGGTTAGTCCCGAATTTATGCCTCCTTTGTATTTTGGACAGAATAAAACAACGGCTGCTAATGCCGCTCCAACGTGTGATTTTAGACAGCATGCCGGCATTGAAGAGAAGCACAAAGCGTTTTTGGTTTTTTTTCGTGTTTCCACTTTGTGCATTTTGAGGGTTAATGGAAACCCGCCGGGTGACACAGGTTGAGAGTTTTTTGGTACCTTGAACGGCTGCCCTCTGATGAAGGGGAAGAAAGGCACGGCTTTGTCCACGTCTCCCCACGACCCGGACACGCAGGCTCTGCGCAGGACTTGTCTGTCCCTGAAGCGAACACAGAGCTCCAGAGCCACGTCAGGCGGAGGCTCCCTGGACGTCCCCCGTCCACGAGTCAGGGCGACGTAGAACCTAACGGAGGGACAAATACCAGCCGTCAACCTGTCGCTGTTCTGACTTTATGTTAAAGACTCAGAGTGACCAAAAACACTCGAGAGCAAACGCAGGTTTCTCAGCAATATCCAACCACCAGACATGGTGGTTTTGCTTCTTTCGTTGCCGTCTTTTCTCGTCTCTTTGAGTCGTTAGGCTTCTTTTGTGGTTTAGTGGTCAGTTTGAGTCTCCTTGTGGTTGTTTTGTGTCTTTTTGAGGACATAATGCTACTCCTTCTGGATGTTTTGTGTCTCTTTGGATGTTATTTGTGTCTCATTGAGGTCATTTTGTGTCTCCTCATTTGTCTCTTTGAGGTTGAGTTGCTGTTTTGTGTTGTTTTGTGTCTCTTTGAGGATGCATTGGTGTTTTTATGGTTGTTTTGTGTTTATTTGAAGTCATTTTGAAGTCATTGTATTTTGTGTCTCCTTGTGGTTGTTTTGTGTTTCTTTATAGTTTTTTTGTGTCTCTTTGTGGTTATTTTGTGTCTCCTTGTGGTTGTTTTGTGTTACTTTATAGTTTTTTGTGTCTCTTTGAGGTCATATTGCTACACTTTGCGGTTGTTTTGCATTTTCTTGTGGTTGTTTTGTGTCTCTTTACGGTTGTATCATTACTCTTTGAGGTTTTGAGTCTGATTGTAGTTTTGTGTCTCTCTGAGCTTGTTTTGTGTCTCTGTGGTCCTCGTGTGTTCCTTTAAGGTTGTATTGCTGTTTTTTTTTGTAGTTTTGTGTTTCTTTGAGGTCATATTGCTACTCTTTGTGATTATTTTGCATCTTCTTGTGGTTGTTTTTAGTCTTGTTGTAGTTTTGTGTCTCTTTTTTGTGTAGTTTTGCTATCTTTTGTGGTTATTTTGTGTTTCTTTGAAATCGTATCTTTGTGGTTGTTTTGAGTCTTGTTGTAGTTTTTTGTCTCTTTTGGGTAGTTTTGTGTCTTTTCAGGTTGTTTTGTGACTCTTTGTAAATGTTTGCATCTTTTTTGTGATTTTGTGGTTATTTTTTTGTTTTCGAGGACATTTTGTGTTGTTTTTGTGTGTCTGTTTGAGACTGTATTGTCACTCCATGTAATTGTTTTGAGATCAGTTTACTTTTTGTGGTTGTTTTCTGTCCCTTTGTTGTGATGTTTTTTGTGGTTTTGTGTCGTTGTTGTCGTTTTAAATTTATTCTTTGGGGACCATGAATATCCCGTTAATAGTGATGTGTTGATACTGAGGAGAAGGGGATGGATTCATTTAAAAAAATAAATAAAAAAATAAGTTATGTGAACATATTTTTACCTGTCAGGACAGGAGTCCACAACACCCACCAGTACGACCTTCTTCCCCGGCCGCATCCCGTCTGTGATGTGACCTCTGAAAGGAACCGCCTGCACACACAAACATTTTCGTGGTGACAAAAAAAAAAAAAAAGAAAGAAATGTGATTAATTTTTCTTTGTCTAACCGGAAAGATACTCAAACAGAAAAGACAAGAATAATGAAAACATGCAAAAAGAATAAGAATAAAATGCTGAATGTTGTGAAATGTAATGTCACTAACATTATCTCATACAATTAAAATAGCATCATGGTAATAAAACTCAAAGGAGTGTTTGGGCCACTGTGAGGAAAAACAAACATTTTGAGAATAAAGTTAAAATATTTTGAGAAATATTCTGTGATGTTGTGAAAGATAAAATTGTAACTTTGAGGAAAAAGTTACCAGATTTCTCTCAGCGTCTCTGTCAGGAGGACGAACACTCGTTTTATTTTCCTCAGCTGCGGTCCTCTGTGGAACGGCCCATTTCTGAAATAATTAACATAATTTTAACTTCACAGGATCATCACTGCAATTTAGTAAATATAACTTTATTTCTAATTACTACAAAATTTATTCTAAATTATATTACAAAAAATTACAATTTCAAGCACTTTTTAGGTAATTGCCTTGTTTGTTTGTTTTGTTTGTGTGGTGGATAAATTTTCTTTTTTTTTTTGCTATTTTTTAGGCAACTTTCTTGCATTTTTTTCCTTTTTTAAAAAACTTTTTTGCGTTGTTTCCTTTCAAGTTACTCTCAGGTATCTATTGAAAATGTGAAGGAAAAAAGAAAAACATGTTAAATGAATATTCACATCCAAACTTTTATCTGTCTATCAAAACAAAAGTTAAAATGTTTTTTTTAAAAGTACTTAGTCTGACATTTAAATAACCACATTTTAACAAAAAGCGACCTAAACTGTGATCAGGCCTGTTTTAAAGTTTTAAAAGTACTTTTGAGTAATAAATCAAAGTATTTAATTTACCGATATTTATTATAATTAACTTAATGAAGCCAAAGAAACACACAGCGTGATGTCATCATGTGACCGGCACGTGCTGCGTCACGTCTGAGTGAAACAGGAAGTTGAGTGAGTTCAGTTTTTACTTTCAAAATAAAAGCGAACATAGCGTTCAAAAGGTTGACAGATGTGAGTGTGTATGTGTATATACAGTATAAATGTATGTGTGTGTGTGTGTGTGTGTGTGTGTGTGTGTGTGTGCGTGCCATATATATAACATAAGTGTACCATATTTTTTTACTCCCTTTTATTTCGAATCGTTAATTAATAATAATTTTGAATTTTCTTGTAATTTTATTTTTTTAAATTATTTTTTGGCTGTTATTCGGGCCATATTTCGGTAAGTTGCTCTTCAGCTTTCTTCCCATGTTTTTTTTTTTTTTTTTAAAGAAATCAACCCAGTTTTCTCAGGTTTGAAATGATGCGCACAGGTTTTATTTTGTAAATACTGACAGGAAGTTGCTGTGTTTCACGCCGGTGAGTTTGACGTCAGCCGAAACGACGGCAGGTTGTTTGAAAACTCAGAAAACTGTTTTTCAGTCACCTGAGGGTTAAAGCTACAGCTCAGAAAAGTCCCAGATCCTTTTAGCCGCACTGACCTGGTCTCTCTCTTCTTCTGTGGTGGTTTCTACCACGTCTCTCACCTGCTTCCTGTCGCCCAGGTGTGTTTAAACTCACCTTCCTGCCCCGCGCCGTCGCTCCGCGCGTCTCAGCCATGATGTCGATCTGAAGGGAAACAAACAGGAAAAGAGCTGCAGGTCCAGTTTGTCCGCGTCCTGCAGACCGAGTCTGTGACGCAACAGCTTCAACCTGCCTCATTACACACACACACACACACACACACACACACACACACACACACACACACTCAGCTCCGTTAATCAGCTGCTCTGCATGCCTCTCTGTCTCAGCTCAGTAACAACAGAGCTGATTGTTTGAGGCAAAACCGCCAAAGTTAAAGTCACCGCAGGTTTCTTTCCCAGCAAACTAAAAATGTGTGACACCTTTTATTTATTCCTAAAAAACAGCACTTATTATCTATTATGATAACGATTCACACGCTCATTACATTCACTGTTAGTTTCTGTGTTTTTATTGTTATTTGTGCGTTTTTACGAGCTTTTCGTTGTGTTCATGCATATGGCAAACATTTTGGCAAGTTTAGTATATATTTTTAAAAGTTATAACGTGATAATTGATACTGTATGTCAGCAGGAACAGAGTGAAAATGGTATTTTTATGACTCTACGCCGCGTTTTACTGCAGTTTAAAAGTCTCTGTCAGCGATGAGGAAATAACGTCTGTTTTAACTGCAGGACTTGTAGAGTTGTAAAACCTTATTTTAAAATAGTAAAACAGTTTTAAGTATTACAGATTTTTTTTTTATCTTTCTGTTTTTTTTAACCCTTTATTCAGCATGTAGTACATGCATATAACCAAATACAGTCAACAAAGCAATAATATGGGGTTGAAGTCAGAAAGCAACAATATGAACATAAATATGCTTATAAAAAGAGTAATGAAATAAAATAAAATCTCAAAAGGTTAACAAGAATAAAGCAGAAAAAGGAATAAAAGTGATTTAAAAAAAGATCTTGAAAGGTACTTCAAGTACTAAATTAATAAAGTTTTAGAAAATATAAGAATAAAAGCAATACAAGAAAATAAAAATTATATAAGAAATAATCTAAGACGTTGGAAAGATAAGGTCATTTTTAATTTTAATAATATATTTTTTAAATAATTTAATAATTGTGTTTAATTTTCTTATAATTTTTTTTAAACTGATTTCTTTCTATTAGTTGGGCCATTTTTGGAAAGTTGCTCACCACCTTTCTTAGATATATGTATAGTATAGTGAGTGTGTGTGTGTGTGTTTTGTTTTGTTACTGCTCTTTTTTTCTTATTTTGGGGTCATTTCTAACAATTTAATTCTTTTTTTTAGATCTTAAAAAAACAGAAAAACAAAGTATCAATGGCGTGGGTTTTGTTACATTTCATGAAAGAGTTTTAAAAGTAAAAAAGTTTTTAAAAGTGTTACAGTTAACTTTAGAGGTCGAGACATTAATTAAAATATCCAGTCAGAGTTAAAAACTCACCTGCAGCTTCACCTGCAGAGCGGCTCGTGTCTCTTTGGTTCTGCTGTTTCATGTTTCAACGCTGAAAAACCTCGAGGACTTTAAGTCCTAACTTTCCTTTTCGTTTTCCTCGCAGAGAGCAGAAGAATCGGAGGAAGCCGGACGACACGAGGTCGACGGAAAGGGCCGAGCTGCAGGAAGAGGAAACCACAGAGGCCGCCTGCTTAAAAAGTAAAAACGTTTTTGCTAATTTTAAATATTCAGTAATAATTTCTGAAGCTGATTCTGTTAAAAAGGTCTCATTTAAATGGAAACGTCTCAGGCGAACAGGGAAAAAATCAACAAATAAAAACCTCAAAACTTCAGCTGATTACTCCCAGTTAGACTTTTTAAAACATTTTTTGTGACCTCACATATTCCTTAATTAAAAACCCACACAGCTGCCTTTTACCAAAATTTATAACTAAAATAAAATCACACAAAGCAGTTTTTGGTCATTTTGTGCATTTTATTATGAGAGCCTACAAAAAAGACGTTCAGTTGTTAAATTATCATTTTTAAAGACATCAAAGTAGGAAAAACACATAAATAAGCAAACAAGATAATAAAAAAGTCTTTGGTTATAAAAATAAAGTACAAACAGGCCCAGCAGTAGACTTAAAAACATTAATATAATAAAAAACGTCCCACGTCAAAGAACAGTAAAAATGAAATTCTGCACATTAAAACAATAAATTACAACAAAATACAGTAACATAAAGTCAAATATACATTTATCAGCGTGTAACTTCTGATAACCCGTAAACGTCTTAGCGGTCGATCAATTTCTCCTTTAATTTAATCAAATATGAAACATATATATATATTTAATAATGCTGATCTGAATAAACTTACTTTTTTTTTTTCAAAGGTTTTCAAAGATTGTGGAAATGTGACAAAGAAAAGAAATTATTTTGGAAATGTGGTAGTTGGAAAACGATTGTCTTGTCTTTAGAATGAAAGCAGATTTCTTATATTAAAAAACAAATTTACATTTACACATTTACAATACTTTAAGATGGTAATTATGCATCTTATTAAAAGTAGAAATCATTTTTTTGTTGTTACAAAATTATGATGCAGTTACGCGTTTAGCCTCTCCGCAGATTTCTGTACAGCCAAACTCTTTAATAATAATAATAAAGAATAATAATCCCCATAATAATAACATTCACTTCAATAATCCACGTACAATTAACTAAAGCATGAAAATTAATTTCAGATATATTTGCAACTGTGATTTTAACAGTGGTGGGACTAAAATGATTTTCTTGTCTTTAGGATAAAAGCATAATTTTAAGCAATTTTCTTAAAAAAAGAAATAAAAAACAGATTTACACATTTACATAATTTTAAGATGATAATTATGTTAGTGTTATTACAAAATTCTCTACAGATTTCTGTACAGCCACATTTTTTTAATAATAAAAATAATATTAAATAATCCCCATAATAATAACATTCACTTCAATATACCATGTACATAAACTGGCTAAACCAGTTTTCCCAGTAAGAAGGAGAAAGACGCTCCGACTGCCAGACCCAGAACCAGGAAGAAGGTCATCAGAGAGCCGGCGGTCTCACAGTCTTTACAGCGCACCAACCTGACGCACACAGACACACGGTTACAGCGCCAATAATGATAATAACGATAATAATAATAAAAGAAACAAACATAATAATAACAATAAATAATAAACTATAATAATAATAATAATAATAATAATAATAATAATAATAATAATGATATTAATAATAATAAAAAAGAAAAAACATATAATAACAATAATAATAAAATTAAACTATAATAATAATAAAAGAAACAAACATAATAATACCAATAAATAATAAACTATAATAATAATAATATTAATAATAATAAAAAAGAAAAACATAGAATAACAATAATAATAAATTAAACTATAATAATAATAAAAGACACATAATAATAAATAATAAACTGTAATAATAATAACAATAATAATAAAAATGTAATTTTCAAAATCAAGCTTTAAAAATTATTAGACATTAAATAACTTAATTTTTTTTAACCAACATTAATTCTAATTATGAATATCATATGTCCATTATTTCATTTTTCTGAATTTTAATCCTTTTAAATAAGAGGTTTTTGTCATGATGCTGCTATGATTTTAGATAAATAAAATAATAATAATTATTATTATTTTCAAAACACTACATGCAGAGCAGATTTCTTTATTATCACAGCCAGGGATATGTCAATGATTAGCAGCAACATTGATTTTTATGCTTTATCAGTCAAATATTCACACTCATACCGCTCTGCACACAAAATGAACTTTTCAAAATCAGGCTATAAAAAATATTACACATTAATATGATTTTTTACTTTCATTAAGTTTATTTTTTAACCACCATCAGTCCATCAATCATAAATATCAAATATTCATTAATTTTTTAGAAATGTTACCCTTCAAATGTCAGTTTTTTGTTACGATGCCACTGTGGTTTTAGATCAAACACACACACGCACGCACGCACACACACACACACGCACGCACGCACGCACGCACACACACACACGTGATCACAGCTTGCGATATGTCCGTTTTAGCTTCTTTAATGTTAGAATTTGCTTTTTTTCCCTCTAATATTTTTACATAATTGTAAAAATCAGTAAAATCAGTGGTTGAAATCGTATCATACTGCTCTTTCTTGTGTTTGCTATTTTTTTGACATTTTTTGACATTTTTTAAAAATTATTTCCAATATACTACATACAAAGCAGAATTATTATTTTTTTATCTCAGTCTGGGATCTGTCAGTGTGTGAGTGTAGCTGCTGACAGTCTGGGATCTGTCAGTGTGTGAGTGTAGCTGCTGACAGTCTGGGATATGTCAGTGTGTGAGTGTAGCTGCTGACAGTCTGGGATATGTCAGTGTGTGAGTGTAGCTGCTGACAGTCTGGGATATGTCAGTGTGTGAGTGTAGCTGCTGACAGTCTGGGATATGTCAGTGATCAGCAGCTACATTGACTGTGACAGGTCACCTAGTGGAAATAGCATGTATTTCCTCCATATGCCAAATATGGTCAAAATGACCTCATCAGGTGGAAAATAGTCAAAATGACAAATTCAGAGTCAAAAGCCCAGAATGACACCCAGAAATAATACAAGTCCTGTTTTTCTGCTCTGATGGCTGTGGGATCAAAAATGTCAGTTTGAATGGGTTTCAATGGAGCATTTTTGGACCTGAACAGTCTGAATGTAACTATTTAGTTTCCACAGTGTATTTTAGACTTATTGTAGGAGCTGAGCTGCAAATTCACTGATTACACTCAAATACACAATCTGGACCACATTTAGGACACATGCATCAACACACACAAAGTGCGTAAAATGCATCAAACAGTCCCTAAAGGGTTAATTAATGGTGGTTCATCCACATAAAGACAAAGTTTGACCCTCTGTTTTTCGTTTTTTGGGGCAGACTCACTGTGGAGCGTAGGCCATGCAGAGGCTCGCCAGGTATCCGTTGGAGAAGGCGAAGAGGGCCACGATGGTGACGAAGGCGCCGTCGTGGCTGAAGAGGACGGTGAGTTTGGAGTTCTGGACGTTACACAACATGAGCAGCGGGATGAAGACCAGACGGGACGCCACGGCGGCGGGAAACAGAGCGCTGTCCTTCGCCGGCTGCACAAACATTTCGGAGTCGTTAACACGATGACGCAAATGGCAAATCTAATCCTCAGAGCAGGCGGCCGACTCACCCACTGCACGAGCGACGGGGCGCTGCGGCCGACCAGGTCCATGGCATTGAAGACGATGAAGCAGCAAACGCAGGTGAACACTTTGTCTGTGAAGGGAGAGCAGGGCTCAGCTCACAATCAAACCTTTATTTACACAGAGATGCAACAAAGTGGTGAAGGGATGACGTATTTCTGTAGGTCAACCCGAAAGTTAGCATCGCACTGGTTCCCTCGTCAAAAACCTATTTTCGATAATCGCCAAAAACAAGCTCTGTGACGAGTTTATGATCCTTCCAGGTTTGGTTCAGCGTGATAATCTTCACAGATGAACTCCACGTCCGTGTGTTTTGAAGCGTAAATGAAATCGCCAGAAGTAAAAAGCTGTTAGACTATAAACCAACTACATCGAGTTCAGACGACCTAAAATATCTCCACCCCGAATCGCTCAACTTCTGATGTGATTTAGTGCACAGAACTGAAAACTATTTCAAACAGATAAATCTAAAAGTTTGAGCGCGAGTCTGTAAAGCTGTAAAGGCCGATGACGTCTAACGCCAAAGACTTTTTTTAGATGCATAAAACCTTAAAAGTTCGCAAATTGGGTTTATACATACGTATTTCACGTTGCAGAACAAAATGTGTAAATATCTTTAGCCTGTGTAAACCACAGACCTTACTTAAGGCATTTTACAGAAAACCCAAGAAACCCAGAGACTTTGAGACGAGGGAACTGGAAGTGCAAAAACGGACTTTTTAGGACTCATTCCCTCACCACTCTGAAGAGCTGCTACAAAGTCCCCTCTTTACGTCTCTTTACGAATTTTTACAAAACGATGGCAGCATGGAGCTGCTCCAGTGTGGGATTTTAGACAGCAAGCCGGCACCGTGGAATCAAGCAGCACGACGTTTAACTCGACTATTCGGCCTCTATTGTTACGTATTTAATATATTTAACAAATCCACAACATGGACCTCGTGGCGGATTAAAGGAGAGACATCTCGTCCTGAGAAATAATTTAGGTTTTTTTTTCCAGTCTGGAATAAATGAGACAATGAAGCACAAGGTCCGTACTGGGAATGAAACCGTAACCGGTTATCACGCAAATCACGGTAAAAGTCTTCAGAGAGACTCACCCCAGGCGGCGCTGTGCGTGTAGACGGTCCGAACTCTCACTGTGATCACAGGAAACACCGACAGCGTGACGGCAAACACACACGTGATACACGCAGCCATCGGCCAGATCTGCAGGAAACACACAAAGATTCATTATCACGTATTTTCAATCAGGATTTGTAAAAAAAAAAAAAAAAAATTACTAAGATTTAAAAAATTAAATATGCTAAACAACCAGCACTGTTACAAATAACAGTTTTCGTTTAAATATGCATTTAAAAGGAGGAAAAACACCCGAATTCAGGCGAAATGGTGGATTTAACAGATATAGACAACAGTGCATTTATAAAATTGTGGTTTTAGTTTTTTAAATAGATTCTTATTGATTTTTGGATTTAACACCACAGTGCTCGCCACATTCTCAAAGACAAAAAAAAAAGTAAATAATAATATATAAATAAAATGATCAGTAATTACAATGATTAAAATAAAGATAAAGTAAAGAAAAAAAAGCAGATACAGAAAGGTGACCACGTTCTCTCAAACAGACAAGAATTTTAAGATTTGAAGATAAAAAGGCTTCATTTTATTTGAAATAAAATGTTTGGGATAAATTGTTTTATTATGATTTCCTGTGAAGGAAGATCATAATCATAACGGATAAAACGGTCATGATGCTCAAATCTTTAGTGTAAATTTTCGACGCTTTTAACCATATGAATATGAAATAAATGTTTTCTAAAAAATAAGAGGTCGTTCACCTTTTTGAAGACGTTTAGGACGGACGAGCGCTCCTGGTTCTCCTCCGGCTCACCCATGAACTTCTCGTTGTCCAGTTCTTTATCGTTGTTGTTTAGGACTTTCTTCTCTTTTAAAGGAAGGAAATCAAAATATATCAATATCCGAGTTTATAATGTGATCACCCCAACTGAGCGCGAGTCAGAATATAATATTTAAACCGACCTGAGCTGCTGAGGAGCTCCTGCGACGTCTCCACGTTCTCACACTTACTCCTGTTCAGGTAGAAACGAGCAAACTCCTGCAGAGATAGTTTATGTATATTTTACTAATTTAAAATTTAAAATCTATAATTATAAAAAGTCAGTTGTTAAAAAATGAGATCAAACATTCTAGGACAAGAGTTTCTCCCGCTGACAGAGTTCATCCAGAAGACCACAACCAAATCTTTAGATGCAATTTAAAAAATAAAAGATAAAAATACAAAAATAAAATAAAATAAAATAAAACTCCTGGTAATACCTACATTGATCCTGGTGTTTTAATATAATTCACACTGAGGTTTTGGTTTTTGTTTTTGTTTTTTTTTTTAGATTTTTTTTGGGGGGCGGGACTTTTTACCTTCATTAGATAGGACAGGCTTAGCGTGAAAGGGGGACAGAGACGGGACGACATGCAAACGTCCAAAGCCGCCGCTGCTGCAGTGAGGACGTAGCCTCTGGACGCGGGGCGCCCCATTCAAAACATTTTTGATCTCAAGTAAAATTTAAAAAAACATTAAATCCTATTCCTAAGACTGAAGTTACACTAAACACCAATTACACCAATTTTTTGAAAAGCAGTTTTTAAAAAAAATCATTTTACCGTCAGTGGAAGCAGGCACATCGTATTAATATGTTATATAGGGTCTTACACGCATAATAAAAATCATCAAAATGATCAGACATTAGCTTCAAATTTGAAATTTTTCATTTTATGTTCTTCAGTTTCCTGAAGCTTGGTTGATGATCATGATTATAACAATAATGATAATAGTCATAAAAATATGAAATAAATATATTTAAAAAACAATTTTAAAAAATAATACAAACGATATAGATTTGTGGATATTTACCCTTATTTTTATTTTGATTATTATCCTTTTATAATTTCTCTCTCCAACAATTTGCACGCACCTCTTGAGAAGTTGCTTGTTGCCTTTTTAGACAAATTTCAAAAGAAATCCATTTTCTCGTTTCAACTGTTTCAAATTCATGTGAACGCAGCTCAAGAAAACGGATGTTTACAGGTTTAGGAATCAGCTGGTGTGTTTGTTTTGGAGAAGAGGAGACCTCTGTGGATAATTAAAAACCTAAACAGTACACAGTGAAGACATGAAAGAAAATGAGGGCAGCAAACAGCAGCCTTGTTGAGATGCAGCTGCGGCTGCAGTGTTGCTGTAAGTGCAGACAGGATCTGTCAGAGGTCACCTACAGTAAAGGGTTAAAGCAGTCACTCATGTTTGGCCACGTGGCATCTGTGTGTCACTTTGTGCAATTCAAACCATAGTCAAGAAGTAATTAATGAATACGTGTCAGTCTTTAGAAAGCTGTTAAAACATGTGACAGAAATATGTACAAGTTTACGAATACCACATCAATGAAACTGTCAAATTTCAGCTCGTAAGACAGATCAACAATTAGGAGAATTTCAGTCTGTTGACTATTAACAGCTTTTACAGCAAATAAGAGAGATAAGCAGAAAAAACGTTATTGTTTTTTTATTATCTGATTAGTTATTTGATGTTTATTCTAATTGAATGCGGGACAAACCGGAGCACCCGGGGAAAACCCGCAACACCACAGCAGACAACACACAAACTTAGGAAGGCTCATGACGGGAATCAAACCCTCACCTTCCAGCTGTGAGGTGTTGCCTACAGAGGTGGTCATGAGAACTCAAGTCCTGTCTGACATCCAGGTTAACCTGCTGCTCCATCTGTCTCTCCTCCTATGATGAGGGACAGAGGACAGTGAGCGAGACGCTAACCTGGATGTGAGGCAGGAGAGGAGCTCTTTATCACATTCACTTCTCCTTCAACATGATAACCTAATCTAATTTTTTTTAAATCAGTAATGAGATGTAGATCCTCACTGATCTCAGGCGAACCGGAGCACCCCGGAGAAAACCTGTACGTCAATCTGCGTTCGCTTGCATAAAACCAGCCCTGCTTCTAGATCTGCAGATGTTAGAGAAGAACCTGCAGAATCATGAAGCAGCAGCCGGCAATGCAAGCAGAAGACAGACGGACTAAATTACTGGGAGCGAATTAAGGAGGAGGTCAAAATACATTTAAGGTGCACAGCTGACCACATTTGTGGTCGACTTCTTCCATAAATTGGAAATGTTTTCCCCCAAAGTAGAGAAGAACTTGCGGATGGCGCCTCGCTTTTTTGGTGCTGGCACCAGGCAGTCTTTGACAGCGCAGGTGACAATGCTTTCAAAGGCTGCGTCCCGTAAATACATGGAGACCAGCACCATTTTTGCAGAGCCCAACTGCTTACACAAAGCCTTGAAAATGGCCTTGTGAAGGTTTCCGAAAGCTTTGGGTGTGGGATCCACGTCTACACCCTGGACCTCGGCCCACGTTCTCTCAGTCAGAGACGTGATGATGGCCGCACAGTTTTCACTGGTGTAGTCCACCTTAGCTTTCTTCATGATCCGCGAAACCAGCTGCTCCATGGTTACCTGGATCAACTTTTTGTTCTTTTGTTCTCTTTCCGCAACACGGTCCACAGGTTCAACAGGTGTGTCCATGCGTGCTGAGCCAGACTCTGTGGTGGGATCCAAAGGTGCGCTGTCCTCAACAACGACGAGCTGTGGTATCTCCGCTGGTGGCAGCGACTCAGTGCCCATGATAGCGAGCGCCATCCGTTCACTGTGGTCGTCCACCTGCGTGTTGAGCCACCAGCTCATCATTCCAAGGAAACGCCACACTTTGTCCCTTACGTTGTCATACATGTCCACATGTGATGGTGGGACCTGTTGCAGGGGGACCTCAGGTGCAGTCCTATCAGTAATATGACTGTACATCACGTCAGTCAATGCCTGGGTGAATGTCAAGACATCTTCCTTTGACATGTTCCTAAACCTGTTGAACACACAAAGCTGCTCACCAGCCTGTGTGTCGTCGTTGCCGTCTTCGCTGAGCAGAGACTCGATACTAGTTGCGAGCCTCTGCACTGACTCTCTGCTCTGTATTTTGGAGTCCCAGTGGAATGTGGTTCTAATTTGTGCCAGGAGCCGGTGTAGCAGTGCTACAGCAAAGCGCTTTGCAGAAAAAGACTTGATTTTTCTGCCTATTTCCTCCACAGACTCGCGCTTTTGTTCTGTTGTTGAGCTGTGACCTGCAGAAGCCGCCTCCTCGGAGTGCACATCAGAAATATAGTCAGCGATGTCTTCGCCAACGATGATAATTTCTAGCGAGCTCTCCGACTCGATCAGCTCGTATTCAATGTCCGGAATATCGTCTAATAGAGGATTAATGATGTCACTCAAATTTCTGTTCAGCTGATCCTGAATAAATGTGGCTGACAGCGTTTGAGTTCTTTCGTCCTCTAATGAATCCTGTGAGAAGCTACAGGATGTCTCATTTACAATCACCGGCAAGCTATCGCTGTCTGCTTGCTCGGTATTTTCCACGTCCTCTGTCGTCAGTTCTCCCAGGGAGTTTGACTTACTTCTCTGCTTCCTGGGTCGTGGTGAAAAAAAGGCTTTTGCTTTGCATGCAAAGGACTTAATCATTTCGCAAGCATGCTTAATCATCGCATTTAGCCTGCGCGGTGGAGGGATGCCCTGATTAACTTCAGGCTCTGCGGTGGGCGAGGTCGAGGAGCGAGCGGATTTAACGCTCTCAGCTACCTCTTTACCTATGAGCGCTGTTAAGCACTCAGCGCTGGCAGAATGAACTTCGCCCTTAACGCCCAGTCCATCTGCAAAACCCTGACAGAGTGTGTCGCCAAGGCTTGCCCTCACAGCCTCTGCAGATACGACTGTATCTGCTGCCGTAGCTTTTAAAACGGCTGATATGATGATGGCAATTAAATCAAAAATCAGATCTGCCATCATGATCTTGGTTCCATCATCAGGGGAACCTAGTTTTAACAGTTCCCACTGGTCTGCTGTCATGTTTTTAAGGTAGCACTCAATGTGAGTGCGGACAACAGACCGAGCTTCTGATAGCTCCAGTACCTCCTCAAACGCTACTGCTCCCGGTAATGTGGATTCCATTGCTATTGTTGCGGTAGCTTTTTAAAAATTTAAAAATTTAACGTGTGGTGGTTTGTAAAGCTCCTGGCTCTGTTGGCAGGTCAGCCGGTAAACCTACAGGTCAGTTAATTTAACCCTGAAAAATGAAATTCCGCTATTCTCGAAATAACAGGAAACTCCTCTGTTCTTCAGCCCTATCTATCTCGTGCCCAACGACAGACTGACAGATTTTTCTGTAGAAGTTCTTAAAGGCTTAAACATCAAAGCACAGAATGTTCCATAAGCCCCGCCCCGTCTTTATGACGCCTCAATAAGCCCCGCCCATAGCCCTTTAATCTAGTGCACTGACCCCGCCCTGTATTCCGAATGCGTTCTATAAGCCCCGCCCCGTGCTCATGACGCGTTCGATAAGCCCCGCCCAGATCAGATCCCCAGTTCTGGACTGGCTCCGCCCCTAAATGAAACGACGCGTTCCATAAGCCACGCCCCTAGTGGCGCAATATGAAAATAATAATAATAATAATAATTACAAATGTTTTTCCAACTTATTTGTATCTAATGAGACCAATAACCAATATTTGGAACCAATGTGCATTTACAATAAAAATTCAATGCTGCTGTCAATACCTGCACAAAACTGTAAGTGTCTTAAGCAAATGTTTAATCAAAACTGAAATTTTCAACATAAAATACAAGTTCCCAGCAACTTTTTTCATCAAGTCAAGCAAAAATTTAAATTCGCCCATGCTGACTCTTTCTTTGCTCTTTTTCATGAAATAATTTGATCAGCCAGGCCGATAATCTGTCAATCTTTAATAGTAAAGCCTCTGAGAACCGTAATCACCATAAACTCTCTTAACTAAATAATGACAAAAATATATTTTTTTAGACTTTAGTGCCACAGAGAATGATTAGAAATGACTGAAAACAAGACAAACGGCTGCATTTATCTCCTTCTAGAGCTCAGGACCCGAGATGCCTGTACTTTAATCTTGTGTGTGTGTGTGTGTGTGTCCTCCTCACCAGGTGCGGCAGCAGCAGGTAACACAGCAGCGTCCCCAGAGTGGCCACACATGGCGTGATAAAGTATCCTAGCGCAGCCGAGCTCTCGTCTGCGTTACCTGCAGAGAGAAACTCAACCTTCAGCTTCGTTCACAAACACAGGTTCATTTTTTAATAACTATTTTCCCCAAATACACACTGTGCAGACTTTTACTGACAGATTTTATGTTCATTTTTCGTGATGTAGTTTTATTTTAAAAACTGTTAAAAAAAAGTCCCATTTCGTAAATATCTTAATCACAAGTTTTTGAATACAAAAAATAACTAATTCAAGAAGAGATAGCTCTATTAGGCAGCAATTTCTGATTTTTGTTTATTTATTTATTTTTGTGATGCAAAACATGTTGTTTTTAAACGGGAGCTTACTGTGCTCAGTTTGTAAACATCTCGGTCACAAGTCCTCGAATACCACAAACAAGCAAAAAAAAGTGATTTAAAAAAAAATGTAAAAAGTAAATAAAAATATAAATTTGGCCAATTCATCATTAGCCAAAATGATGAATCAGTCCACCTGCTGTCTTGATTAGGCAGCATTTCTACTTTTTGTTTTTTTACTTTATTTTGTAGCTCCAAAGTTGTTGTTTTTAAATGAGAGTACTTTCCTTGGTACTTTGTTTTCAAATATCGTGGTTATGAGTCTTATTTTTCTTGCTAATTTTTGGACTTTATTAACCACAAAATGACTTAATTAATTGGGAAAATAGCAGATTAAGTGAAAAAAATAACTGACTATATATACGAATATAATCACTTAATTATTATTTCGCTTATATTCTTATTTCCAGACTATTAATAGACCAAAAAAATTGTCAGTTAAGTGTGAAAATGATAAGTAGATTAATCAAAAGTGAAAAAAAAAACCTAATTATTTGCAGCCCTTTTTTTTACAGATATAGATATACATTTTTTATTTTTTTTTTTTAGATATTTTAACACACATTCGCTTACATTCACTCATGTTTTGAGCTCTTGAACCCAAAAGTCAGCGTCTGTCTTCACTGCCAAAAAAAGTCGTCGTTACTCACTTAAGATGGAGAGCAGCATGGCGAGCGCGGCGAAGATCCCGGCCAGACCCTGACCGCTCATAAACAGAGTGCTGTACCGAAGAGGAAACAGGCCGACCATGCCAAACAGACTGCCCTGCAGCACCGCACTGCACACTGCACACACACACGCACGCGCGCGCACACACGCACACACACGCACGCACACATACACGCACATGCACACACACATACACGCACGCACACATACACGCACACACACACATACACGCACGCACGCACACACACACGCACGCACGCACGCACACACACATGCACACACACATACACGCACACACACGCACGCACACACACGCACGCACACACACACATACACACATGCACACACACATACACGCACACACACACACGCACGCACACACACGCACACATACACGCACACACACACATACATGCACACACGCGCACACACACATACACGCATGCACACACACACGCACGCACACACACACGCGCACACACACGCACGCACGCACGCACACACACACACACACACACACACACACACACACACAGGTATCGTTATTATTAACACCAGCAGTAGTATTTTCTCTACAAAGTTCAAAGTCAAAGTTTCCGCCGTCCGCATCGTTTCATCTTCACTGTCATTCACTCTGACTTTGCTCAGTAAATCTAATTTAATCTGCTTCATCTGCTTCTGTTCACGTTATTAAACGAAGACTACACGTTACTTATTATATGTAAAACAGCAACAAAGACGCAGTCGCTGACAGCGAGAATCTTATAATATGTACACAAAGACAATAATGCTCATGAAAAAGGAGATAATCTAACATTTTAACTTCTACAACTTCCAATGAGATAAATTCAAGACTTTTAATGCCACACTGAAAAAAAATAACAAAAAATGAAACAAATAAATATGATAAACATTTAAAAAATGACAAAAACCTTTTGCATAAAATACACTGATTTTATGCGTGACATTGTTGTCAGAAACAGAAAGATCTGTGAGACATTAATGTGAGAGGAACTCTGTGTATATGTATTTCTTTTTTTTTAAATGTCAGCAAATTTTATAATTTATTTTATAATGTTAAAATGTGATATTAAAGATTCATAAAATCCAACTTCCTGTGTTTTAGCAATTTTAAGACATTTTAAATATTGATGTAAGACATTTAAAGACAGATTGAGAATTTATTTTTAGATTAATACTTTAATTTTACGCCTTTTAAGACGTTTTACAGATCGACAGGAACCCTGATAAAATAATGCAAATGTTCAAAGTATATATAAGAGAAATTATATATTAATATATAATTTATATATACATATACATATATACACATGCATACAAACATACAAGCAAGTTCTTTTATTCTTTTATTTTATAATAATTTATTTGATTTATTTTTTATTATTTTTTTACTTACTTTATTATTTATTTTTATTTTAAAAAGATTTTTAAGATATATAATACCGGTGTATGTGTACATTGTGTGTGTGTGTGTGTGTGTGTGTGTGTGTGTACACCCACTGTTGATGAACCAGACGGTTGCCATGGTGACGGAGAAGAAGGTGTCCGGCAGCATGGGGACCTGGACCAGAGCGGCGGTGAGGGAGAAGAAGAGGAGGATGGCGACGAGGCTGAAGGCCACGCGGAGACGCTCCCTGACCCTGCGGACAGGTCAGACAGGAAGCATCATCAATGACATCATCAATGACATCATCAATAACCTCAGCGATCGATACGCGCTCGCTCACCACTGATACAGGAAGGAGTTGAGCAGGGTGAAGAGCAGCAGGGGCAGCTGGGAAAGCAAGGCCATCCAGCTGTCGTAGTTGTAGTCTTTCTTCGTGGCGCCCGACGAGCCGTTCGACGTGACGTCTGGTGTCGAGAGACGTTTGTTGAAATACTTTAACGAGAAAAACAAGAACCACTCAGCGTCTTTATGTGAAATTATTATAAATGTTTTATGTTTGGAGGAAACAACCAAAGACGTAAACGTTCGGTTCACGTTGATTCCAGACACCTTTTACAAGATTTAACCCTTTCAACCCTGAGCAGCATCTTGGTAATAAACGTTTCACAAACAGTGAGAAATTTAAAGATTTAGGAAAAGTACTTATTAAAAAGCAAGGGGAAAAATTCGGGAAAAAACGTATTTGAAATTATCTTATTGATTTTCATGTTAATTTGTTCGTATTTTTTTCAAACTTCTTGCAATTTTTTGGGTCATTTCTTCGTTTGTTGTAATTGCCTTCTTCTAAAGCTGTTGAGAGAAATAAAGCCAGTTTGCTCAGGTTTTAAAGGGTTAATTAGATTTAAGACTTTTAATGCCGACCGAATGAAATTTAAGACCAACTTTACAAAAACCAAAACTGAAGGAAAAAGAGAAAATCATTTGTGCCGATTAGTAAAGACTGCGGACAGTTTATTATCCTGAAAACACGACTTTTTGGGGGAAATATTTGGCGGTTTGTTTTTTCTACATCCCATGTTTTATCATTTTAAAGACTTTCAAAGATTGACTAAAACCAATTAACACTTTATTCTTATTTTAATAAATTCAATACTCTTCGAGGATCTGCGTGACCCTGTAGCAGTTCTGTGTATAAGTACACTGAGAGTACTTTAAAACCAGAGTCAGACTCCTTGTATTTATACACAGACTCTGCCAGTAAAGCTGATTCAGATTTACAAACCAACACCAGGTTGATTGTAACCTTCACTGAGCGTCCAACGAAATAAAACACGATTTAGGAATAATAATAAAACAATGTCTGTTTTTGCAGGAGAGCCGTTCATTGTTCTTCATAAAATAATATGTAAAGTATTTTTTATAATAAGGTGCGGAGGTGAAACCTGAGAGGCCGTCATGAAGAAGTTCCACGGCAGCAGAGTCCCCAGACCGAGCACGAAGATGATGGCGGCCACGGCCTGACCGCTGTGAGAAAAACAAAAAAACAACCTTTATAACCCGAACTGAGACTTTAAACTTTAGTGTAGTCACCAAACAACATTAATACATTAATTAATAATAATAATATTTATTATTATTGTTATGTAAATTAATTATTCACAATTATTATTATTATTATTATTATTATTATTCACAATTATTATTATTATTATTATTATTATTATTATAAATAAATAAATAAAAGTTGAGAACAAAAGTTGAGACTCACCGGTCAGCGGGTGGACTCTGTTTCTTTTCGTTCAACATGCTGCTGCTTTTGTCTCGTTTCTGCACGAAAGTCAAGAAAAGCCCCTAAATAAACAAATAAACAGCTAACAACAACATCACGTTACATATGTACAGTAAAGGTGCTGTGTAGGTAAGAGTGTTTTTGTAACAATTTTTTGGGTGATTTTGTAACATGACAATCAATAATTTAACACACATATATACTGAATCATATATATGTGTGTGTGTATTGTATATATATGTGTGTGTGTGTGTGTGTCCAAATGAACTGTCACATTTTAAAAAAGGAAAACATTTAAAAAGAAAAAGTACAATTACACTATCAGGCAAACAACAATTGGAAAAAAAAAGTCTTAAAAAGTTATACTAATCCTGTAACATCATTTTAGATGTTTAATTATGATGATTAAAAATAGATCTTTTTCTAGACATTTTTCCTGAGCTTTTTAAAAATTATTTACGAAATCTTGGTATTTGTGGAACATTTCTGTTAAGTTTCTTATTACCTTTTTTTCATGTTTTTTTTTTTAAAGAAATCACACACATTTCACATTTTGCTCAGGAAAAGTTTAAATATTTTTTAAGGGGTCTGAAAGCAGCTTAAGAAAAAGTATGTCACTCCAGGGTTCAAAGGGTTAAGAAATTTGGCGTTGAATTCATATAATAATAATAATAATAATGATAATAATAATAATAATAATAATAATAATGATAATAATAATACGTTTATTTATATAGCACTTATCAAAACCAATGTTAAAAAGTGCAGGAAAATTGTTAAAATAAATAAAATTATATATTCAGATCATTTTGGTATTTTCCATTTCTGATTTAAAACAAAATGTGTCCATTACAAATGTGTATAAATCCATAACAGTGATAAAACTGTTTATTCTGTCAATAACGTAATACAGGCACGCAACTGGACTCATCCGGTTGCGTCATCACGTCGCCACATGGCGCAATATAAACAGTGTTGCCAGATCGCGCGGTTTTCCGCCTTTTTTTAATTTAATTGGGCGGGTAAAATAGTTTCACTATTTATATCTTTACACTATAACTTTACACATTTGGGCACCCAAAAAAATTGGCCATGTTTCCATAAATAAAGCAATGACTGATAACTAATAATCGGACTTACATTTTCAACATATATTTTTTTTTCCATTTATTCTTCTTTACCTGTGTCAGTTGCATTTTATGTGTAAAGTCTATAAAGTTAGCATGTTGAAATGAAATTTTTTAATTAATTAAATTAAGTTTGTCATAGCTCTGTATCTAATTTAAAAACAAAGGAAAAGTTTGCATTTGTTCATATGTTCAATATAGTTATCTAAAATATCTTTATAGACTACATAAACCATGTTTGCAGCTATATACATGAACATTTATTTTTATTATTATCATAAATACTACTACTACGACCACCACTAGGCCTTCTACTACTACTAATAATAATAATAATATTTATTATTTAACCTTAATTGAATTTTAAAAAACGATCTACTTATTTTCAGTCCAGTCTGGCAACTCTGCAAATCAGCGTTTCTACTAGGCTATATTTCCCGCTTACAATATCTTATTTATATAACATATTAGATTCTGCTTTTATGATATATTTTTTTCTAAACATAATAAACAACATCTTTGTCACAAAGTGAAAGCAGCCAAAATGTGGAAAAGTGCCGTTTCTGTGCTCGTGCGGTCGGTTAGTTTGGATTAAATATAAGCTAAATAAATATATAAAATATAAAATATTTGGTTGTAGTAGCCGAAATGTCTGTCTGATTTGTATTAAAACAGTAAATAACTTTAAATTCACCTGGCATGTTTAGTAATCGCGCCTTCCGCAGTTTATGGCGCTTTTAGAGACCAACACGTGCGGTGAGACTTCATGTCAGCCAACATTCAGAAGTCCGTTTGAAAATCACCAGATTTAAGAAAACGTGATGAATGAGAGGCAGACGGAGCTCACCTGAGGGTCGGAGCGGGCTGCTCGCGGGTCGGACAGGTGGACCGGGTCCTGTTTGAATGAATGGAGGAGCGGGCGCGCGGACAGCGGTGGCAGTTAGTGGGAGGAGGACAACACCTCTTCCTTCCGGGACTTTTTCTCATTTGGGACAGCCGCCAAAACGTGTCTCACAGCGGATAATAGTGGAGAAGAAGCTCACATACAGACTTTTAATAGTAATCATGGTTTTTGATCCCACCGAGCAGGGCCGTTTCCACCGGGGGCTCAGCCCGGACCCCCTCCTTGATGAACGAGCTCTGTTTTGATGTTTTTGGGGGGTTTGGTTTTTGTCATTCTAATTTATAGAATGAAAAAAAAAGTTAGGTTTCAAGAATGATGTCATAATATTAAGAGATTAAAGTCGTAATTTCGAGAATAAAGTCATAGTGTAACAAGAAAAAAGCAGTAATCTCGAAAATAAAGTCTTAATATTATGAGAACAACGTCGTAGTTAAGAGACTTCATATTATGAGAATAAAGCTGTCTGAGAATAACATCATAATATTATGAGGGAAAAAAGTGTTAATATTTTGAGGGGAAGGATAGTAATATTACGAGAATAAAGTCATAATTTTACATGAAAAAAAACAACAGAATTATATTTACATAAAACAGTCCCTCCCCTCTGCTTAAAAAAATATTTGACATGCTTCCCCTGTTTTGCACCACTCCCACCCCCTTCATAAAAAACAAATAGTCCCTTACTATTTTTTGTTTTGAAATAATTTCCAACCTCTTTCTGTCATTTTAAACTTTTTCTAATTTTTGTTACTGTAATTGTTGTCTTTTCTGTTAAAGTTAATTCTTGAGAATTGAACTGAACCATGTCCTTTCTTGTGATTTCACAGCTTCATCAGTAGATGGCATCACACACACCGTCAGCATCACTATAACATCAAAAAAATACAGAGTATCTGAGAGTCAATCAATATGACATCATCTGTCAAATACAGGAGCTGTTATAAAACAAGAGGAGGGAGATGAAGAGGAATGACACAGCGGCTTGCGGTGCAGATCTCTGGTAGCGCTGACTTCTGACACAGTGGCTGGCAGCGCGGATCTCCGAAACAGCGGTTGGCAGCGTGGATCTCCAACAGTGTGGACCTCTGACACAATGGTTGGCAGCGGGAATCTCCGACAACGAGGATGTTCGACACAGCGCCTGGCAGCACCAATCTCCGATGGCGTGGATCTCCAACACAGCAGCTGTCAGTGAGTATCTCTGGCAGCGCAGATCTCGGTTAGCGCAGAGCTCTCCGACACAGTGGTTTGCAGCGTGGATCTCCAACAGCGCGGACCTCTGACACAGTGGCTGGCAGCGCAGATCTCCGACACAGCGGCGAGCAGCACGGATCTCCGACACAGCAGTTTGCAGTGTGGCTCTCCAACAGCGCAGACCTCTGACACAGTGGCTGGCAGTGCGGATCTCCGACAGTGAGGACCTCCGATACAGTGGCTGGCAGCAAGAATTTCCGACAGCGTGGATCTCCAACACAGCAACTGGCAGCAGGAATCTCCAATGGCGTGGATCTCCAGTACAGCGGCTGGCAACGCAGATTTCCAACAGCACAGATCTTCGACACAGCAGCTGGCAGCGAGGATCTCTGGCAGCGCATATCTCAGGTAGCGCTCATCTCCATCACAATGGCTGGCAGCACGGATCTCTGACATCGCAGATCTCTGTCACAGGCTGGCAGCGCAGATCTCTGACATCATAGTCATAGAAGTCATAGTAGCCTATAATAAGAAAAATGTGGTAATTTCAAGAATAAAGTCTTAATATAACAGGAAAAAAGTCATAATAGTACAATAATAAAGTCGTTATTTAGAATAAGGACGTAATATTAAGAGGGGAAAAAGTGTTAAAACTTTGAGTGGAAAAAAGTAATATTACGAGGATAAAGTCATAATATTACGAGAATAAATCTTGTAATTTCAAGAGAATAAAATTGTTATTTTACAAGAAAGGGGATATTATAAAATGGAAATAAACAAATTGCCATATATATGAGAGTATGATGATAAACACTCAGAAAGTGACGCCACATGTGAGCGTGTGAGCAGATGAGTTTATGGTTCAGCTGCCCGGCTGGTTGGTCCTGCTCTGCATGTTTAGCAAAGGCCTTCCCCAGTACACGTGGGCCTACAAGACCAAATAAGCCCCTGGTTAAATGTAATACAAAAAAAAGTTTGAGCTAAATTTACTTTACAAAGACCTGAAAATGATCAAGATGAGAAAAACTGTAAAAAAAAAAATATATATATATATATATATATTTAATATAATAAAGCATATATATATATATATATATATATATATATATATATATATATATATATATACAATTTAATTTAAATTAAATTAGATTTTTTTTAAATAATTGATTTTTATTCAAGAATCATAAGCAGAATACCTTTATTGTCATTGTACAGGTATATACACCAAAATATAGTCGTACAACCCGAGCAGAGCTTAATAAATATAAGAATAAAAGACTAAAATGAAAAGTGAAAGATATAATGCGATCCAGTTTAAAAAACCCAACAAAAAGCTCTGTACCTACAATTGCATTTACATGAAATGTATATTCTGTTATAATCATCTTTATATTTACACCTGCAGACCTGAAGGTCAGAAGGTGAGAAACCCTGCACACATTTCATGGACACTTTACATGTTACTGCATTATTTCCAAACTCTGGCAGCTCCCTCCGGTGGTATGTAGAGAAACCTCTGAAATATTTAGAAAGAAATTAACAAATTGATTAAATTATATAAAATGCTACGAAAAACTTTTGGCCCTTCAACATTTTATATGAAACCATTCAAAATACCAGATTCTTAAATTTAAAATTAAAATTAGTTTTTCCTGTCCTGTAAATTTTTTATTTAATCAGCCATATTTTCCGAGGTGGTGTAAAAAGGTTTTTTTTTTTTTTCAAACTTTATAACCCAAATCTTTTTCTGAATTGAACTATGAATAGAAAATATTCGAAAATTATCTGTTGAATTCATCGCAACTAATAAACCCCAAATGATTGTGTGCGTGTGACAGAGAAAGAGGAAGTTCTGTTTATGACCTTTCACAATAAGACACCTGTCGATGTTCTACCTAAAACTACACCAAATATCAACAAAACGCAGATAAAACAGTTCAGTCACACACACACACACACACACACACACACACACACACACACACAGACAGGTATATTCGTTTTGATCTCTCTCTCTCTCTCTCTCTCTCTCTCTCTCTCTCTCTCTCTATATATATATATATATATATATATATATATATATGTAGTAATCTTAGGTAAAATGTAATTTAGGAATCTAATCAGTAGAATTATTCTACAAATCAAAACATTTTTAGCGCTTTCAGATGTTTCACATTTTCAGTTTTATTTATTTTATTTATTTATTTTTTTACCTTTTCTAGTATAAATTCATGTAATTTTCCTGAACATTTTTGAAAATGTTTTAATCATTTTTTAATCTTTTTTTTTTCTTTGCAATCTTTGGTAAGTTGCTCATTGCCTTCTTCTTCTCGTGCCACTTTGCTCAGGTTTCAAAGGGTTAACTCTTCAACCAAATGTGAGTCTTATTTTGAAACGCTCTCCGGATGTAGGTGTAGTTTACTGTGGAGGTTCCGGATGTAGTTCAGTCGGTGTCGGTGCGGAGACGGAACAAAACCTCACTCAGTTTTTATCCATTTTAACGACAATTTACCGACTAAAAAGCCGGTAAACTGTCCGGTACTCATCAAAGAGACAACGCGTTTCCGCTCGGACTCCGTTTATATCGTCGCTAACCGGAACGGACACATCCGGGAGATGAAGACACGTTAAAAACGACCCGGTAACTTCGGTAAGTTTGCTCTTTAAAAAGTACTTTCTTTTATTTCTTAATTTACGGTAACGGCTAAACATGCTAACTGCTAAATAAGAAGCGAGTTAGCGACTCTTTTAGCCGGTAACTTTACCGAAATCTGCTCGTTAACGTTAACTAGTTAAATACTGTAACTTAAAACACTAATAACTAACATTTTCACACGCCTTTTCAATGTAAAAGTCCATAAAAATGAGTTTTAAATGGGGAATTAGGCTTGTTTTTCTCTCAGAAATGTCCCATAATGTTTCTGTGTTGATGTGTGGGGTTTAACCCTTTAACAGCTGCATGGACATCAGTATTGTTGTGCTTTGTTTATACGCGTTCACGAGTATTTAAACCTCTGAAATTTGAGAAAATTATATATAATAAAAAGCAACTTGGCAAGAAATGTGCCGTAAACTGCCCCCACCCACCGAAAAAACAGTGAAAGGTGACAAGGAAATTATTTGAAAATTAGCTGGGGGAGTTATTAGATAGATGTGATTTATTTTAAAAAAAATACACAGAAAACCACATTTATTATCCTTATAACTGTAAATTTAAAAGTGTGTTCCAAAAAATAAGAAAAAAATAAATAAAATTAAAAAAAAAAAACACGAACTTTTTTTGGGGGGGGGGGGTAGATTGGTATAGATTTTGTTTTAAACTCTTTTTGTGTTCTGATTTTGGGGATGATTATTAGATAGATGTGATTAAAAACACAGAAAAATGTCTAATGTCTCATATATTTCAGATTATGGTACAAAAAAAGGGAAAAATATTTAATTTGTGTTCTTACTTTTATGTATTTTTTTTTTAACTTTTGACTAATTTTTATTTTTGGGCCATTTCTTGTTAAATTGCTTGTTGCTGTCTTCCCATGTTTTTGGAAGAAATCAAGCCAGTTTACTCAGATGTCAAAGGGTTAATGCTGGTAATTTTGGTGCTGATTCTTTGGTATTTTGTGTTATTGAATGTGGTTTTATCTTGTGATAATAACGATAGGCATCACTTAAATATTCCCATAGTGACTTAAATGTAATTTTAATGCTATAAGTTTCTTTGTCTCTTTCTTTGAAACTTGGATCAACATCAGTTTTCTTGAGCTGCTTTCAGACGTCTTTCACAAGCTACTTAACCCTTTGAATCCTGAGCAAATTGGTTTGATTTAGGGGAAAAACATGGGAAGAAGGCCATGACCAACATGGCATGAAACGTCCCACAAATTGCAAGAAAAGTGTTAAAAGGTGACAAGAAAATGACCTGAAAATTAGTTTTTAAATGGGGAGGTTATTAGAAAATCATCAGAAAGAAATAGAGATTTTTTTTCTTAAAGCTACATTTTTAATTATTATACTTTCATATTTAAAATTTCAGGAAAAAATGTATATGTAGATATTTTTTCATTTTTATCACCTTTTTCCAGTTCATTTTTCTGATTTTTTCCCCCTGTATATTTTTTGTTTTGTTTATTTTCTGGTAATTTTCTTACAAATTTCTTGCAATTTATTTGTAAATAATATCTTGCTCATTGCCTTCTTTCTGTGTCTTTGAATGAATTTAAACCTTAAATCTATCTATGGAGTAATTATAAACACTGCACAGGGTACTTATACTTTGATAATAGTAAATTTATGTCAGATAATAATTTTATATGTATATACTTCTTTTCATTAAATATTACTCCACGTATGTATACTTTTTGCCATTCTGTACAAATATGTTAAATGCTTTCCCTAAAACACTCATTTGCTCATATATACGTATATATATATATATATATATATATATATATATGAAACCGTTTTAAGTCTGAGTTATGAGTTGGATATATAGATTTAGATTTTGTTTCTAACATGTAAATTTGAGTAAGGGGACAACACAAGAATACTCAGCAGGCATAATAAGTAAATAATATAAGTATTTCATGTCCGAAATGGAGGAGGAAGTGAATACTTGTCAAATCCTTAAAAAAAAGATTAAACATGAATATTCCTACTTTCCGCCTCAGTATTGAGCTCTTACATCTTGATCAAATTTCACAACAATTAAATTTTCAAGACAAAAAAAAAAACCAGATCAATCTGAATTTAAAAAAAAACCCACACACAACAAAACAAGGAAAACACACAAAAAACAAAATCAAACCCTAGAAAATAAAAGCTTTCTTGTTAGCGAGCGTATTTGTACAACAAAATTTGCTGTGTAGTGCCTAAAATGTGAAATACACTCATTCACACGTCCACATTAATAATAAATACATAAAAAACAACCATCAAACTTTTAAAAATGGGTTAAAGTTGTTAAATGTTGTACATGTTTCTTTCTACACTACAGCTTTTACAGATAACAAGATTTAACTGTAATATGATGATAATTAGCGTTATTCCTCTCTAATTGTTTCTCAAAGATACAAATTCATCTCAGATCATGTAAACTTTCTTTTATTTGAAACAACTTTCGGAAATAATAGTTGATTTTTTTTTTTTTGTTCTGAACATTATTTGAACCGTTTTGAAGTCGAACAAATCTTTGAATTTTAGTGGTTTTAGTTTGACAAAAAGTTTTTTTTAGCTCTTTTATTGAAGGATGAGGATTACTATTACTTCACGTACTTTGTTGCCGTGGTGTACATGTACGCGGTACGTCGTCCTGAGCCGGTCTCCAGCAGTGGCCGTGGTCGTCGGGCCGGTCCGTCTGGCTCTTTGTAGCCCAGCTGGCCTCTTTTGTTGCGGCCACACAAACTGATTAACATGCACCGTCCTGCCGGAGCATCTGTCCCCACAGACGCCGCTTTTGTCCCGTTTAAATCTTGAAAGTTGCCCTTTATTGTCCAACTGTCCGCTCATCTTTAAAGCCTACAGACGGCCCGTCTCCACCGATACACACCTAAAACCTGCGGACGTTAAAGTGGAGCTTCAGTGGACTTTTTTTCCTCAGAAATATCATTTGTTTTCTCACAAATGTGTGAATTTTTAAAACGCTTTCTTTCTCAGAAATTTGACTTTTTAAATTCAGAGAATATACAACTTTTATCTTCGAAATTGGCAGCATTGATCTCAGAAATTCAGGTTTTTTTCCAGAATATTTTCCAAATTATACTAAAAAATCAAAAATTATTTAAAAAAAATGAAAATTATACTAATAAAAGATCCCCCCCTTCACAATCAACTTTATTTTCAGGTGATTTTACAGTAAAGAAAACATTATATTACATAACTATTTCTGCCAATTTATCCTCCTAAATCCGAAACACTGGACTTAAGTCATAATATGATAATATCACCAAGCTTTTTAAAGACATTTCTAAAACTTAATGTAATGATTTTACGGTGATACTGATGTTTGAGTTAACCCTAAAGCGCTGCTTTACGTCTTTGCTGCTTTAATTGAGTGATTGATGAGTGACGCAGCCGTTAATCTGGTTAAACGCGTCCGAATTTAGATTTTAACTCTGAAATAATCTGTTTAAAGTGTTTGCATGGAGCAGTAATGGGACCAGACTGTTGCCTTAATCTGCTTGTAATTGAATTATTAGTGCACACTGATGGTATTGTCTCTGTGACCTCCATCCAACACACACACACACACACACACACACACACACACACACACACTCACTCACTCACTCACTGGCCTGTTGGAGTGTGTGTGTGTGTGTGTGTGATGTGTTTGACAGGCTGTTCGCTGACACCTTGCAGCCACAGACTTTTTTCTCTGTTTGTTGTCATGGTGAACTGGGTTTGTGTGTGTGTGTGTGTGTGTGTGTGTGTGTGTGTGGGCTGGCGGGGTATTTCCTCCTCTGGTGTAGTCCTCTGTCAGTGCGCCGGTGTATATTTGAATTTGTTTATAAAGTGTGTGATATTTATACATTAAATCATCGGCACGTTTATGTTGAACCCACAGACTGTTTATAAAGATGGACGCCATGACAGCTCCCCCGAAATTTAAACTTTAATGTAACTCTTCAGTGTGTCGCCCCCTGGTGTCTGACTGCTGTGTAGCTCATAAAGCCCGCCTCGCTGTTTTTGTGAAAATTAAAAACTCAAAGTACACGACAAAACACGTTTTTCCCAAAGACGGTTTCTGTCGCTGAAGGTAGTTCTCACGTATGTTAGAGCGGTCCCAGATACCAAATTTATACATTGTTTAATTTTTCAGCTAGTACGGCTCGCTTTCACACACCTTTGTTTTTACTCTGGTCCAGAGGCCGCACCACCGGCGGAGCGTCACGTTTCCATGACTCCCGAGTCTCGACCGGAAAAACAAGTGCTGAGAAGTGAAGAGAAATAAACGTACACGATGTGCGGTTGTTCCTGGTGCAGGTCGCTGTATTCGTTATCGTTTGCATGTACCGCTCTCGACGGACGATTCAGTTTGAAAGTGAAGCGCGGCTGCGACTTAACAACATCACCCTGATGCAGCGGAGACGCTGAATACACATCAGGAGACGCACATTAATCCTCCCGAACCGCGACCTCCACATCAGACTTTAACTACGGGAGCCTTTTGAGCTCAAACTTGAGGAGTATACCAGATCGAGGTCGGACGCTTTCGCACCACAAACGGGCCGCCCCAGAGTTCGCTGGTAGCCGTACTGAGACCACCTCCTCTGGGAGGTCTCTGTACGGCTGGTTTGGTCCGCACCAGACGCACCACACTCGGGCCCAAAGTTCGATTGGGCCGAACCTAAACATACCCGAATAAAAACACCCTTAAGGTCGTTCTCATCACCCTGATGTTTGTCCACGTGTTGTTTTTATGATCAGTTCGGTTCGAGTTATTAAATTATACAAAAAGGGGAGGATCCACCATGAGTGACAGCTGTGACAACCAATCTGTGCGCTCGCATTCAATGGAGCTGCTTGTGATAGGTCAGAAATCACTACTGAGCATGCTCTGGCTCTCAGTGACATCACCGTCAGAAGATGGCAGCGCCCGTATCTGATATTTTAACCTCCCTGCAGCACAGCGGGGGGGCGTGTGGCGTGTTTTGAGGTGTGATGTTATCCGATGTTGACCTGCTGCTCAGCGTGCTGAGTTGCGGCGGTCACACCTGAGCGGAGCTCACTGATGCGACCTGGTTCAGGTCTCCAGGTGATGTCGGTCAGAGCGGAGGTGCCGTTAGTTTCCTCTCTGGATTAATAATTCACCTCCTCGCTGCACCTGTCAGCTCAGCTGTCGCTGAAAACACACTCTGGCTGCCTCCTGTTTTCTAATCTGCACTTGACAGGATATAAATAAATTACACAGAGGTTTAGTTTCGTGTTTTCAGACACACGTATAGAAAAAGAAAATTAAATCTCATCAGGTTAACAGGCGTAACTGCTTTGCACTCTGCGTCACAAATACTGCAGCTCTTTAAAATGTTGGATTTTTCTTAATTTTATGCATTTTATAGACTATTTTTAGCCTTATTTTATATTAATATTATCTCATAGGGTTTTATTTTCCATCTTATGCTATGCATTCTGTGTGTCCTTACTTTTATCTTACTTTTACCACTATTATCGTGGGTTTTAGGTGGTGCCCTCTTTGTGTTCTGCTCTGATTTTATTTTTACATGCAGGTTTTATTATGTCTTTATGTCCTTTGATGTGAAGCACTTGGTGCATGTATTTTTTTTTTTAAAGGACGTTGGGCTGCACCTCTTGTATGAACGGTGCTATAAAAGTAAATTATTAAAGTAATATTATAATATTATAGTAAATATTATTATGAGTAGTAGTAGTATTAAATCACTATAATCATTCATAAAAAGAAAAATGATAAAACCAAGATGTCACATGGTGTTTTAAGGTTAAAGACGTCAAATAAAGTTGAGCTCAGACTGATGGTTTTTCACCTTCACAGCTGATTTCTGTTATTGTTAGATATATATGTAATCACAGGACGCGTGATCTAAGCAGCTAACTAACGTTATCTCCATCAGGTCGCCAACAATCCTGTTTTAAACATCCAAAGACCTCGTATAAAAATTAGCTGCATGGTAACCATGGCAACCAGAAGGAGCCTCTAATCGAGACAGGCCTTTATTTTTCAAAATAAAAGCGAACTAAAACTAAAAGGGAGTGGGCGTTTAACTGGGAGAATCAGAGTCCGGTTTTATTGCCAAGTACGTTTACACATATAAGGAATCTGACGCGGCTTTTATTGGAAGTTTATCGTTATTTTATCTAAGTGAGAAATTCCAGTATCATGACCCGAGATCGTGTCACCGCCAGTTTCTCTGTAACTGTGTCAAAAAGTAAATGACTTCAGCTAACTTGAATGTTATCAAGATTAACCCGTTGCCATGGTGATGCTGATAAACTGCAGTCAAAGCCAATAGAAGTTTTAAAGTTTATTGTTTCCTTGATCAAAAAGTAGTTTGTCAGAAACCGTGACATCTGAGTCACAGGCGAGGGATAAAATCAGCTTTGAGCCGCGGCGTGAACGGAGCCACGTGTGATTCACCTCCACGTCAGACTCGGCGGGGACGCCACGTCTCCGTCACCGGAGGAAAGAGACGCACAAAAGAGCGTTTGTTGAGGAGTGAAGTCACTTCAGAAGTGCCCGTCTTCATCTGGTGTCCGGTTACAGGCGGTGAAAGAGTCTCTGTCCTCCTGCAGCTCACTGGCTGTATTCAGCCGCTGAAATAAGCTGCTCTTTTCACGATAGGTGGATCTATAAACGTCTTTCACCACTAAAACCAGCAGATTTCCTACAGAGTCACAGAGTTCACCTGCAGGAAATGAAGCATCAGTCTGCAAGAGCCCTCAGCTGCAGGGGGGAGATTTCCGCCCTGCAGACAAAAAACTATCTGAATTTTTTAATTCATTAACGCAGCCGTCGATTCGACACGGACACACAGAGGTTAAATTCAAATTCCAGTCAGTCAACACAGTGTTAAAAATAACTTCCACTTAATCCTGTGCTGGGTAAAAATAAGCTCAGTTTACACAGAGCTACAGTATAGAGCGTTTGATTAAACTAGGGCTGCAGCTATCGATTATTTTAATAATCCATTAATCGGTCGACTATTTTTTCTATTAATTGATTAATCAGATTTCAAAAAATAAAAATGGAAATAATAATAAAATAGGCATTTTTCCCCCTATCGCTTTGTTCAGAAACAGATTATCATTGACAACAGAGCTGAAAGTGCCTAAACATCCCTGAGCGGTCAAAATAATATTTAATTATAAATAATAAATAAATACAAAATCAAATATGAAACAATTCAGGAACTAAATGTTGACAGCTTTTACAGCACACATCGTTTCCTTACTTTAAAACTGAACATACGTGGTTTTATGTCGAGACTTACCTGCCGTTAAACTCTCCTCCTCCTCACTTTCGATTTTAGATGCGTGCCGAGCCGTGCCGTGCCATGCCATGCCATGTCGAGCCGTGCCATGTCGCGCCATGTCGTGCCATGCCGTGCCATGTCATGCCGTGCCGTGCCGTGCCATGTCGTGCCGTGCCATGTCGTGCCGTGCCGTGCCGTGCCGTGCCGTGCCGTGCATATTTTGCAGCCAATACTGTTTTGTTACGAAACGTTCTCGCTGCCTCCGCCATGCTTGTTCAAAACACCACGTAAAATAACGTAATAATTGCGCAACACAACAGATGATTTTTTTTTCTTGCCAACACATTTAATAATCGATTATAATCCATTTTATCGATTTGTTGTTGCAGCCCTAAATTTAACCCTTACAATGTGAGCTTTTTTTAAATGTGTATGTGGTCATGAGTACGGATGAGATGTGCCGAGGCTTGTGTGTGTGTACTTGTGTGTGTGTACTGGTGTGTGTGTTTATATTATTAATGTATTTTTATGCTGCAAACTCGGCCGCTCCAACAAAATTTCATTGTATAACTTACAATGACAATAACAGTTTATGTATCCAGAGTTTATGCTGTAATGTAACAAAAATGACTAAACTCAAAGTGCTAGGAAAAAGTTGGAAACACAGTTATAATTTATTAATTTATTTAATATAGTCTCGATCAATGGTCAGTGATCAGTGGTTCTCTTTAACCCTTAACGCATTTCACACTCTTTTTATTCTTCTTTTTTTTTTTATCATTTTGGCAAGATTGTGTATTTTATTTATTTATTTATTTAATTGTCATTGTTATTGTTTATAAAGCACTGCCAATGCAAATGTTATACATCACGCTATGTCACAGACGCTGTTAACCCTTTAGGGCCTGCTTTAATATCACACACACTCGTATCACCCCGCACACACAAAATGTGCTTTTCAAAATCAAGCTATGAAAAATATTATATCCTAAAATGATTTTCTTGCTTTAACCAATATCAGTCCTAGTGATAAATATCAAATATTCATTCATTTTCAAGATTTTAACCCTTTAAAGGCCAGGGTTTTGTCATGATGCCACTTCTTTTTGGTAAAAATTATTTCCAATATACTGCACGCTGAGTAGATTTTTTAAAAATGTAATGATTGCCATATGCATGAACGCAGCCAAAATGATTTAAAAATATGCAGAATGAAAAGCGGCTCTGATGCAGCATGAAACAGTGTGAAGCAGCTCTGTTTCTCAGCACGATCATTATCATCTTCATCTCTTTATCGTGCAGCGTCTCAACCTCTGATACTTTTTGCTTCGACATTAAGATCACTTGGTGTGTTTTTGTTTCCTGTCGTGTGATTTTATCTGCAGTGTTTGTAGAGGAAACCTGACCACAGTCAGGCTTGTAGCTCGATGTGTTTAACCGTATTTATCACATTTTAGTGAGATACTGCCTGTATGCTGAAAACGTGGGTTTGTGGAGCTTTTAACTCAAAGAGGATTTAACGTAGTCATAGGCTGAATATAACGTGATCACAGTATCTAACAGAAATGATAGCCAGAGGGGTCTGAGAGGATCATTATCATAACTCAGAAGGTCAGCGCGATTACGTTATCAAAATCCAACATCTGGAAAGTCCGAAATTTAACCAAAGAAAATGTCAAACAGTTAAAGAAGTATTTCACTGCCGGGAAGATGATTTTTTGATAAAACTAGACTGTCTGCAGTAGAAACACAAATATTTTTGAAATCGGCACTACATGACCAAAGAAAACATAAAAAAAGAGACATTCACTTGCTCAAGAGGTAGAAAACCTACAACTCCCAGAATGCACTGCACCATACCTGACCAATAAACGCTCCAGCTGGTGGGGGACGTCATGCAAACGAGTTCGAAACAACAGAGAGCTCCGGGGTTGTTTTTCTGTCGGCCCACCCAAAAGCCAAAGAGCCTCTGGGATTTTTCCAATGGATTTTGGATTCTTGCAGAAATTTAAGCTCTGTGCTAAACTAACCTTTATGACACACACACTTTGTGTTCAGCCAGATAATCCTCAGAAATTAATTTCAAGCTATATAAATGAACGACAGACAGTCGTGTCCCGGCTTCAGTGAGGCTGTAAAACTGCGTTCAGCATGATGACGCTCTCTACGCTCATTTAGCCACTTTATTTTAATGTCTTTAAAAACATTAAAACTTTAATCTCAAAATGAGAAAAGATGATTTATGCCAGAATTAGCTATTAGCTAATTTAAATCCAGTTTAAATCCATTAAAATTATGGGTAGGCCATAATTCTAACTTTAAAATAGAAAAATAATTGAATCATTTTTGCAATAAGTCAAGAATAAATCACATTTTTCACTTTCTTAAATAAGTGATAGAAAATATGAAGCTTTTTCATAATATTGTAAATTTTTGAGGTTCACCCGTAAATCTGTATTTTAGTGAGCAGTGACTTATAAAACCAGAATATTCGATTAGTCACAACAACAACTGTTCCCGAAGCTCTTCGGCCTTTTGACGCCCTGGTGGCGTTTCTGTGTGACGCTTTTATTTCACGGCACAAAGGATCATAACATCAGTGTGAGTTTGCGTCTAAGTGAGTCACGCCGTCACGGGCGCTCACCTAACAAGCCGCTCAGTGTGCCGGAGTCAATCCACGCATTGTCTGCTGCTCCAGCGCCCGCTGCACAGTGTGGGTGTATTGTCGTGATGAATGGTGGTGTGTGTGTGTGTGTGTGTGTGTGTGTGTGTGTGTGTGTGAAGAGCGTTTTTAAAATTCAAATCAAACCTCCACAGTGACGCTCTCTCTGAAAACTGACAGTTTTTCTTTCTGTTAACGATGAATTCTTGTGTTTGTGTGCAGGTGATGTGTGAACCTGCGCTGACAGCGACGCTCTGAGGGTGACAGCGGGAAACACCTCACCCTTCCTCCTCCTCCTCCTCCTCCTCCTCCTCCTCCTCCTCTGAAGGCCGCACAGATGTTTTCGCTCGGTCAGGAAAACATCTCCACCTCCCCTGCCTCCACCAAAGGAGCGGTCAAATATGGAGAGCTCATTGTGCTCGGGTAAGACGTTCAAAGCTGCGGTCAAAACTTCGACATCAGCGAGCTTTAAAGGTCCTGCTTGTTTTAGCTCTTTAACTACTCGTATATGAGCAATTAACCCTTTGAAACCAGCGCAGATTGGCTTTATTTTTAAAAGAAGATCACGAGCAACCAAAGAAGAAATCCCCCCAAAATTTTCAAAAGCATGAAATAAGTGAAAAATTAGTAAATTACCAAACAAAAAAAAAGATGTTAAAAAAAGACACGGAAATAGTGTTTAAAAAATTCTAATAATTCTGTAACATAAATGTAAATACATAATTATGATAATTATAAATATATCATCATTGTGTCATGAAAGGCCAAGAGGTCAGAACAAACAGACCCCTCCCCCTCAACCTGAAAACAACAAACAAAAACAAAGATTAAACAAACAAAAACAAAGATTAAACAAACAAAAACAAAGATTAAACAAACAAAAACAAAGATTAAACAAACAAAAACAAAGATTAAACAAACAAAAACAAAGATTAAACAAACAAAAACAAAGATTAAACAAACAAAAACAAAGATTAAACAAACAAAAACAAAGATTAAACAAACAAAAACAAACTAAAAGCCCACAATTAACATTTCACAGAAAAATACAACAGATAAACGACAACAAAGACCAAATAAATGAACCAGCGAGTAAACATGAGCGCAATAAAAACCAGAATGTACACAGAACATTAATCACTTAATACAATTAACTAAATAAATATTTAAGAAATTCTGAGAAAAAACACACACACAAATGGAAACAAAATAAATCCATATTGCTCCATAAATACGCACAACAATCTGCTCCGACGTAAAAGCAGCCTGTTAGCTCACCGTAAAAACCGTAAAGTGTGTGAATTTTACATGTTTATTCATAAGAATAAACCTTTTGAGATGAGCCGTCTCGTTTTCAATGCAAACAGAAATGAATAACAAGAAACAAAAGAAAGACTTTAAGGAAATAAAAGGAGAAAACAAACATCAACAATTATACCGACACTCTGCAAAAATCAGCAGGAAATCCCCGGAGAGAGAAATAAATGTGCAGAGAGTGAGTGTCTCAGCCTTTAGGTGCAGGTGTGATTTCATTGTGAATTTGTGCAGATACATGAGATCAAAGAGATGGTGTCACTGCAGCTCGGTGGATCTTGCAGCATTTTTCTGCTCAGTAATCGTTCAGGAGCTAAACTGATCCGGTTAAACGTGGATGAAGAATGCAGCCGACTTCCTGCCCGAGGCCTTTCGCTGCAGACTCGAGAGAGCGCCTGTGGTTCAGGGAGGCGCAGAGACGTCAGGAGAGCCGCGACCGCTGCGGTTTCAGGCCTTTTGTTTGCTTTCGGATCACAGCGTCCACATGTGCAACTAAACCGTCTGGGAGAGCCAGTAACCCACAATTACATCGGTCACAAGGCTTCATTTTAAAGAGCCGTGCAGTTTGTGAAAACAGAGGTCGTGCTCTGCGGCGTCGGGGTGGTCCGAGTTTGTCTAAGAAAAGGAGGCGGCGGCCACTTTATCTGAAACGCAGGAAGTTTGCATTATCCAGCGAAAGAATGGCTCCGCTTTTAACTGAACTCAGATGTTTACTTGACCTGCAGCCGGCGGCCGTCTGGATCTGAAGATAACCTCCAGCTAAACTGTTAACCAAAGGTCCGACTGCGCTCGGCCGCCATCATTTCGTTCCCACATTCACAGCAGCTCAGGAGAACAATGCTCCGCAAATAAATACAGAACGTTTTAACCCTTTAAAGCCGGAATCGTCATCGCCTCTTTTGTGCTACATTTTCACACCTTTAACAAGCTTTTAAACCTTTCAGACCTAAGATTGGTTTGATTTTTTCAAAACATTCAATCAGAAACTTCGCATAAAATGTACTTCAAACTGTAAGAACTTATGACAAGGTAACAAGAAAACTGCCCAAATATCAGCTAAAAAAAGGTAAAGAAAGAGAGAGAAAATCATTAGAAAATTAATTTTTTTTTTTAGAGGAAAACAAAGTTATATTTAAAATTAGGTTTTTTCACTAATTTTCACTTTTTTTGTGGAACTTTTTAATAATATCTTGATAATATTTTGAGTCATTTCTGTCTGCTTTCCATGTTTTTTGAAAGAAATCAAGTCCATTTGCTCCAGATTCAGGGTTAACAACTTCCTGTCTCCACTGAAAGATGTGAAAGAAAGATTTAGGAAATTATGTTTGTTTGAGTTTTTACCTGCACGAGGTAGAAACTCCTGGATGTGTTAAAGTCTGGAGGCAGGGGGAAAATACCTGCCAGAGTCATAAAATCAGATAAAAACAACGTTCAACAGCTTCAAAACCGTCTGATTTACATGTTTTATTTATTGTATTGATCAGTTTTAGAAACAGAGATGCAGAAATGAGTCACTCTGATTCCTTTACGTGGACTTATTTTAGCCTTTTGACTAAAAAGAGTAAAAATCCATCCCAAAATTAAAGATTAAACGTGAGTTTAGTCCTTATTTTCATGATACGGCACTGTGAATCAGATCAACAGCAGCCAATCACTTCGCACGATGGCAGCAGGTAAAGGTGTTCAGTACAGACCGGCAGACGTACAACAGATGAAACCTCAGATTATCACTTTCAGATTCAAAGATTTAAAGATGCACCGAGCCACAAAAGATCATTTTATTTCAAATCAGAATCTGATTTATTAACCAAATATGTGAATGCAAACAGTAACGTAAGAAGAACAAGAACAACAAAGCTGAACAAATAACGGTAAAGAATAGACAGAACTAGTATGTGCACAATTATATGAAAAAAAGAAGAATAAAATATAGCAGATAAAACAAATAAAAATATTTTAATGAATAGCAACGTAAGTAAATATGGAATAGTGGATATAAATGCATTAAATGTATAAAGGGTGAAGGATTTATAGACACTGAGAGTGCATGATGACATATACATGTTAGAAACGTGTCTATTTTTAAGTTAAAGGGATAGATTTCCAAAAAATGAAAACCAGTCATTATCTGCTCCCCCTCATGCTGATGGAAAGTTGGGTGAAATTTTGTAACAGTGCCGGAGATTCACGGGGAAAAGTCGTTTCATCATCTCCAAAACAGTTGAAGTAAATGGTGACTCAGGATCCAAACGTTAAAAAAATACATACTAAAACCACAAAATGTCTCCATACTGCTCGCCCGAAGTAATCAAATTTCCTGAAGCCCCAACGAGCCCAGTTGTTTTGAAAAATGTCACCGGCGTTATGTTTTCAGCCTCTTTGTAGCCTGTAGCTCCGAGTGTGGGAGCCGAGCTCACGTATGAGCGCTCGCCCGAGACCAACGAGAGTCACTTAATTTTCTAATCAATGGACTCACTGTTTCAGCTGCACTTCTGTGTTTCATATTTTTGGTTTATCAGTTATCTAATAATATTAGTGAAGTAAAAGGACAATATTGTCCTCTGAAGTAGTGTAGTAGAAGTGGAAAGCGGCATGATATTAAAATACTCAAGTAATGTAAAAGTAACTTCAGAATACAGTACTTTAGTAAATGTACTTATTTGAGATTACAGTAACTGATATCAGTGTAGTATTTCTTAAGCCCTGAAATTTAATTATCCAGTCTTTATAATTACTAGAAAACCTCAACTGAATATTAAATGATATTAATGCATTTTTAAAATGAAAATAAAAATATAGAACAAATCTTTTCATGTGTTGGACAACAGTCTTCGGGCTGTGAATGCCAGACGTTTTTCTCTTATCTTGGTCAGAGCGTTTTGGACCACTCGTCAAATTTTCTCTTAGCCAAGAAACAAAACAAAACATCGGTGAATCCTAAAAAAACAACAAAAAAAGCGAATCCTGGCCACGAGCAAAAATAAGAGCGTATTTGTTGGTGTATGGTTTATTGCATGAGGCCGGATGACTCTGTGTTTATTGTTCGGGAGCAGCAGGACTGAGCCCAAACACAGTCAATCGTGTTGCGAAACTCCACCACAGTAAAAAAAAAAACCAAACCATCAGCTGACTTCCTGACTGAGGCCTTTCTCCGCGGACACAAGAGAGCGCCTGTGGTTCAGGGCGCTCGGCCGCCGGCTCAGACCTTTTGTTTGCTCGCGTTTTATTGTATCCAGAGCTGAAAAAAAGCCGTCTGTGATGCTGCACTGTCACGCTGCAGGGCTTAAAATACTGTCTTTACTGTCCACATGCACTGATTCATGAAACTTTTAACCCTTTAAAAACCTGGCTGGATATCAGTGCTGCATTCAGATGCCTCTCACAAGCTGTTTAACCCTTTGAAAGTGAAATAGTTTCTTTGAAAACATGAAAATTTGTAATGACCAACTTGGCCAGAAATGTCTGACAAATGAAGACAAGGCAGCTTTATTTGTGTAGGACTAGAGCAATAAAATATAAAAACCATGAAAGATACAGATTTACAATGATAGAGTAGCGAGATAAGATATAAAAGGTTAAATCAAATATTAAATAATCAAAAAAAATAAAAGTAAAAAGTCACAGTTAAAAGTGATAGGAGGTGCAAAGATAAATTTATTATTTAAAATGATAGAAAAAGCAGTTTTAGCAGTTTTTGCAGCGTAAAAGAAGGAATCAGTGAAAAAAAAATAAAATTACAAGAAATAAGTCAAAGGCGAAGAAAATGAGCTGAAAATAATTATGTTTATAGATAGGTATGTTACAGTGAAAAAAACAAACAAATATTTTTTAATTTTCTAAAAAAAAGTAGTCATTTTTGTTTGTTTTTATTGTTTCTTTTTTAAAAATTATTTTTGCTCATTTTCAGGGAATTTTCTTGCAACTTTTTTTGAATAACTTGTTTTGTTTTTGGGCAATGTGTTCAGTTGCTCACTGCCTTTTTTCCATGTTTTTAAAAGAAATCAAATCAACTGGCACAGATTTTTAAAAAGGTTAAATGTATATGCACCAATTTGCTTCTCTATGAACATTTTGGCTGCAGCCAGATCCAACTTTAAGAAATCCAACATTTTCTTTTTACGACGGTTCAAATCTGAGGAAATCGTGTTATAATGTTCTGAGCTGACTGGTAAAATTCTATACTCGATTATTATTTATGATATGTAATAAATTATTGCTGTATCACAAGTCTTTCTACGTGCTTTTTGTCCGCTTCAAGTGTCCATACTGTGTTTCTCGTCTCGTGTGTTCAGGTGTAACGGCTCGCTGCCCAACGGCGACAAGGGGAGGCGGAAAAGTCGCTTCGCTCTGTGCCGCAGGAACAAAGCCAACGGTGTGAAACCCAGCACTGTCCACTCTTCCTGCACGCCTCAGGCCGCCAAGGTGAGAGCTCAGAGCACAGGTAACACAGGTGTTCATCGGCTAACACAGGTGTTCACCAGGTAACACAGGTGTACATCAGGTAACACAGGTGTTCACCAGGTAACACAGGTGTTCACCAGGTAACACAGGTGTTCACCAGGTAACACAGGTGTTCACCAGGTAACACAGGTGTACATCAGGTAACAGAGGTGTTCACCAGGTAACACAGGTGTTCACCAGGTAACACAGGTGTTCACCAGGTAACACAGGTGTACATCAGGTAACACAGGTGTTCATCGGCTAACACAGGTGTTCATCGGCTAACACAGGTGTTCATCGGCTAACACAGGTGTTCGTCAGGTAACACAGGTGTACATCAGGTAACACAGGTGTACATCAGGTAACACAGGTGTACATCAGGTAACACAGGTGTTCACCAGGTAACCATGTTCATCAGGATTGTATTGTCTTTATGTTGAATAAACAAAATGTCAAAAATAAATGGATAAAGTAGTGTGGACAAATTAATAGGTCTGAAAATGTTTCTTTTAAATAAATTAAATTTAAAAAATCAAAATAAAATAAGGATAGAAAATAAGTAGAGAGGCAAACAAAAAATGTCCTCTTTTTTTTTTTTAAAGTTATCCTCCCAGGTTTTTCAAATTAGAAATAATTCTCTCCATTACATAAATACTCTATATGACATATACATTAATTGGTTATTAATTATTTTTTTGTCATATTATCTACATAAATGAGAGAATTTATATTTGTGTTCCAATAAATTCACTCGAGCTGTTGCACGCTTACTGCATCATTAATAAAAAATGCTATTAATGAACAAAAATTACACTCATGGGTTGTTTTTGTGCTTAAATTGTTGGTCTCTTGTGTGTTTCTGAAGGCTGTGAGCAACAAGGAGCAGCACAGTATCTCCTACACGCTGTCGCGGGCGCAGACGGTGGTGGTGGAGTACACACACGACAGCAGCACCGACATGTTTCAGGTCTGTGGCGTCCAACAGACGTGACGTCACGTCAGATAAACACACGGATTAGACAGATACCTGTTAGTTTAGATTTAAAAGTATGAGCTTCATTTTCTTTAAATTTGTGTCTTTTCTCACTCTCTTTTTTTTGTAAATTAAATTTTATTGGCATTTGTAAATAAACACTGTATGTGTACAGGAGATATAAATGCCTGTCACAGATCCTGTAGTATTTTCAGTGTAATAATAATGTAAAAAACATTATATATATATATATATATATATATATATATATATATATATATATATAAATAAATAAAATGAAATTCAGAAAAATATAAATTATATTAATAATGCTATATATATTAAAATAAAATGTAAAAATATAAATAATAACAATAATAATAATAATAATAATAATAGAAAAATAAAAAACAAGTCTATGGACAGTTACGGCGATCTTTTATTAAAAGCCTAAGACAGTTCTTCCTTATATTATATGTTGTTTTTTCAGTGTTTGTGAACAGTAAACAACATTGGCCTCTTCTCTTTAAATGAGTACAAAACACAAACCATTAAACAAGAATTTCTTTTGGGATAAATCTTTTTCATTTTCTTACTTTCAGTACATTTAAATAACTTTATTTTTATTTTAGTCTCATCGCTGTCGTTGAAATCTTGCATCTCGAAAACGTTCACATAAATGTCAAAAGTGTAAAGTTCTTCCCGACTGAGAGAAATACTTTGGATTTTTGTTCTCTCTGTGTGTTTGTTTTCGACCGCTGTGGATTTTGCATGTTGCACAATGTGCTCCGAAGAATTTCCTAAACCCACAAAAGACAGTTTAGAGCAAAAGAAAAGCCCAAATTTAGGAATTGGAAACAGAAGTGAGAATCAACACAGCTTCAGAGAAATTACTGTGACAAAAAAAAAATTCCAGTAATTATGCAGGTTTTAAACAAAGTAGAATTAAATAGAAAAATAGCAGTTTTTTAGTTATAGTTTTGTTCCTGCAGCTCCAAGTTTGACTGTCATGCTGCTTCCATGAGTCAGGCCACAAAATTATTAATCTTATCAAATGTTTTTGTAATAAATTCAATCACCCAGCAATTCATACAAGTACAGTTGAAGTTAATTGGTTAGTGGCAACTATTTTGACAGTTAAAGTAATTTATAATGCCAAAAAAATGACAAACATTCATAGTTACAGCTTCTCAAATGTGACAATTTTATGCTTTTAACCATTTTTCTAAATCAAGCTTTAAAAAAAACCCAAAACATTTATTAGTATTTTCTACTTTCATTGAGTTTATTTTTTTACCAACATCAGTCCTAATTATAAGTATCACTAATGCATTAATCATTTTCAATATACTACATACAACGTGGTTTTTTTATCACCACAACCTGGGATACGTCAGTGATTAGCAGTAACATTGATTTTTATGCATTTCTTTTTTATGTAGTGGTAAATCAGGCTATAAAAATATTATACGTTAATACGATTTTCTACTTTCATTGAGTTTAATTTTTTTTTTACCAGTCCTAGTCATAAATATCAAATTCTCATTCATTTTCAGAATTTTACCCCGTTAAATGCCAGGTTTTTGTCACGATGCCGCTGTGTTTTTAGATGAAAAAATTAATAAAAATAATTTTCAATATGCATTTTTTTTCTCTGTTCACTGTAGAAATGCAAAAAATGTTCAGGTGAATTATTCCTTCAATTATGATCTGAATTTTTCCTCCACTTTGACACCTGATCTGGTGACATAAACCTCGTCCGTGTGTCGTTGCAGATCGGTCGTTCGACAGAGAATCCGATCGACTTCGTGGTGACGGACACGCTGCCCGGCTGTCAGAGTCACACTGACGGTCAGGCGGTTCAGAGCACCATCTCCCGCTTCGCCTGCCGCATCATCTGCCAAAGAAACCCTCCGTACTCCGCACGCATCTACGCCGCCGGCTTCGACTCCTCCAAGAACATCTTCCTCGGGGTACGCCGCGGTTGCGTTTTGTCGCGTTTGGTTTCTCGTGTTCTGTGTAATAAGAGGTGATTTTTTCCGTTCACAGGAGAAAGCGGCCAAGTGGAGGATGCAGGACGGACAGATGGACGGACTGACCACCAACGGCGTTCTGGTGATGCATCCACGCCACGGCTTCAGCCAGGGCTCTAAACCGGGTCTGTGGAGGGAAATATCCGTCTGCGGCAACGTCTTCACGCTGAGGGAAACCAGATCGTCTCAGCAGAGGGGCAAGATGGTGAGTGACTCCCCGACTCCTCGTGGGTGCTGGTAGGGGTGAGCGATATGGAAAATTATCACGATAATTATTTTCATATCAGTCGATATCGATATATATCACGATATACATCAAATCACTATTTCTGTCGAGCTTAAAGGTCCCTTTGACTCCTGAGTGAAATATGAAGATATCATAACCAGTGATCACGATAGTGATTATTTCAACAGATAACCGATAACTTCCAGCTTCTCGTGGCCGATAAGATACCGATAACTTCTTTTTGTTTGTTTTTCATCAGCTGAGGGTCTGAAAGGCTGAGATGTGGAGAGCACAGATGAATTTAAAAAATGACATTTCAGACAAAAATCTGGGCAAATTATCGTCTTCTGTCAACTTGAATTGTCAAATGTAAATGACAGATTTAGGACCGGATCGAGACATTTTGGTGTCCTAGAAGAGACTGAGATCACCTGAAGGACAATGAGGACGGAGCGGACATTCAGAGACACTGGCAGAGGACGAGAGCGGAGCGGACATGGCTGGAATGCGTTCTATTGACTTTTTATGACTACATGTCATATTTAAATGGAGGAAAAGTTATATCGCAATTGATATTGTTACGGTTTTATCGCCCAGCCCTAGATGCTACAATAATTTTTACAATTTTATTCAGAGATCACGAAAAAACTTTTGGAATTTGCAAATAGAGAAGTAGAAAAGAAAACGTGCCCTCCAAACTCATGGTCCTGTGAGTATGGAAAGCACATACTCCTCAAAAATCACCCAAAACATTTAAAGAAAAAAAATGCGAAACAACACAAATTCTTTTAGAGAAAAAAAACAACAAACCTCAAAATTATTCTAAAAAGGACAAGATTTAAATTGTTAAAAAAGGAGAAAAACATTCAAAACCCAAATAATAATGAAAACAATAGAAAAAACACTCAAAACATAAAAATAAAAAAAACACCCCAAAAACTCAAAATTAAAAAAACACTCCCAAACTGAAAAGTTATTATGACAATAAATAAATTAATTAAGACGGGGGGAAATAATAATAATAATAATAATAAGAAGAAGAAGAATTTTTTTTTTTTTAATTTAAAAAATAACCAGTCCCTCGGTCGTGTCTTCTTGTCCCCTCTGTCCCTCAGGTGGAGTCGGAGTCTAACGAGCTGGTGGACGGCTCTCTCATCGACCTGTGCGGCGCCACCCTGCTGTGGCGGACGGCGGAGGGCCTCGCGCACACGCCCACCGTCAAACACCTGGAGGCGCTGCGGCAGGAGCTGAACGCCGGCCGGCCGCAGTGCCCCGTGGGCTTCAACACGCTGGCCTTCCCCAGCCTCCGCCGCAAAGACGTCCTGGACGACAAGCAGCCCTGGGCCTACCTGCGCTGCGGCCACGTGCACGGCTACCACGGCTGGGGGAGCCGCCGCGACCCCGAGGTGGAGGCCGAGTGTCCGGAGCGAGAGTGCCCCATGTGCCGGGCGCGGGGCCCCTACAAGCCGCTGTGGCTGGGCTGCGAGGCGGGCTTCTACGTGGACGCGGAGCCCCCCACCCACGCCTTCGTCCCCTGCGGTCACGTCTGCTCGGAGGAGACGACGGCGTACTGGAGTCAGATCCCGCTGCCGCACGGCACGCACGCCTTCCACGCCGCCTGCCCGTTCTGCATCCAGCCGCTGAGCGGAGAGTCCGGCGCCGTCAGACTCATCTTCCAGAGCCCGCTGGACTGAACCGTCCCGCTCAGACCTCACACCTCAGGCCTTAACCCACAGCAGGGGGCGCAGCTTTTATCGTAACTTAATCTTTTATAACTTAATTTAACTTAATTTTGAGCGATAAAAAGGCTTTTATTGGGTGTTTTGTATTTTATGTGACGCAGGCGATGACGTCTTCTTTTAAAAAGCGGTGAAAGTTTTTCTCCGGACGAAACTGTGATGATGTGATTTTTGATTCTTCTTATTTATTCCCTCCTGTCTTCGGTGATGCGTTTTTAAATGGATGCAGTTTAACAGCTGAGAGGTCTCACTCTGCCCCACAGAGACATTTACACTACAGGCTCCCGCGCTCGTGGAAAACCGGGAAAAGTCATAGAATTAGTAAAATCATTGAACATTTGGGAAAAGTCATGGAATTTTGTTGAGTGAAATGAAATGATAGTTTTTGCATTTCCAGGCCCGACAGAAAAAGACTCATCAGTGTCAGATAATCACGTGACAAGTTTCTTATTATTACAAATATTTTTCACGTGTTTACAAAATGTTTTCTTGTTATCACGATTTCATGTTACAATGAGAAACTTTTCTGGTTACGAGATGTTTTCCATGTTTTTACCAGATGTTTTCATGTCATGCCAAACCTTTCTTGCTATACCAAGAAGTTTTTATTATAAAAATATTTTTCATATTTTTTGCAGGTATTCTCAAGTTATAATATGAATTATTTCAATTGAAAACTGGTTTGTTGTTATAACAAGAAAAGTTTTCTGTTTCTTTTTTTGAAACAAGGAAAAGTGTTTCGATATAACATGAAAGTATCGGAAAAATGAGAAAATATCTTTTTTGTCGAGAAAAGTTTATTTTTAAATGAAAGTATCATGTAAAATTGTGATAAAACATCTTGTTATAACAAACACTTTTTTGTTGTTATAACAAGAAAAGTTTGTTTTTTTAAACAAGGAAAAACGTTTAGATATAACAAGAAAGTATCTTGGAAAAATGAGAAATATTTTTATAGCAAAACAAACTTTTTTAATAAGAAAAACTTATTTTTAAATGAAAGTATCGTAAAATTGTGATAAAACATCTTGTCATAACAAAACATTTTTCTTTTGTTTGAACAAGAAAACATGAAAATATCTTGTTTTAACAGAAAACTTTTTTTGTTGTTGTAACAATATAAAGTTTTCTTCTATATTTACAAGAAAAATTTCTTGTTGCAACATGAAAGTATCTTGTAAACGTGAAAAATATTTTATTATAGCAAGAAACTGTTTAGTTTTTTTAAAAAAAAGTTTCTTGTGTCAGTCTAAGAATATCTTGTTAAAAGATGAAAAAAGGCCATCCTGTTAAAACATGAAAATATGATAAAAACATAAAAAACATCTTGTTATAGCAGCAGACTTTTCATGTTGTTACCTAAAACTGATTCGTTATTTTTCTTCGGCTCACAGAAATCTAACAGAAATTTATTTTCTGACGCTTCAAATTTGCTTCAATCAGCAAAAATATTTTGTTTCCTGTCACGTACGTTTCTTCATTTTCTCTCCGTCTCTCTCTCTTTCTTCGTGTTTGCCCTTTAGCTGAAATTCTGTTTGAAAAATATCGGGTAAGTGGGACAACTAAAAAATATATACTATGGGTCTTTGAAAAGTTATGAAAAGTTTTTAAATGTATTCCATGAAAATGCAAGGTGAGCCCTGCCGATGAGACGTGATCGCCGCTTTGGTTTGATGTCTCACTGTCGTCCACGTCTTGTTTTTTAAGGCAGAAATCTTAATAAAATAAAATAAAAATAATTTTGTGGCACAAACTCGAACTCTCAGCGATCCAAAACATGTTTGTGAGTTTGATTTCTGCTCTGAATCAAGTGACCTTCTTCTGTAAAGCTGCTGCCTCTTTGAACACAGAATAACTGTATTTGATTATTTTAATACGAGCTTTGTATCATAACACGACAAAAATACATTTCCTGGGAAACTTTTTGAGCTGCTGTCTTTTGTGTTTTGAAACTCACACCTTCAGACTCCATGTCATTTATTTATTAAACAAAAAAATGTTTAAAAACTGAATGATAATAAACCAGCGTCTCTGAGCAGTTACACAAAAAATAAACTCATTCAGTGATGCTCATTTTACCAGAAAGGAAACATCACCTGAAAATGTTTGGCACTTGTGCGTTCACAAACACACATAAAAATATCTTCACATATATGATTAAATAAAAAAAAATCAATAATTTAAATTAAAAAAATACAAAATACTAATATCTACAACATTTTACAACCAGATTACCACGACGAACCCAGAGGAGGATTTCTGATGCTGATGACCTTTTCCTGTAGCGCCACCATGAGGCTGGAAAATTAGATTTTATTTTAATTTAAATTTTTTTGTTTGAAATATATTGAGTGAAACTGAAAACTGTGAGTCTGAGTGAGTGTCTGTTAATCTGAAGGCTCTACAGCCGAATAAAATGGAAATACTAGAGTAAAAGTACCTTCAATTTTTGTGAGTGAGTAGGACGTTTTTTAGGATTTTGTGGTGCTTCGAAGGTTTTAGGACATTTCCAGAATTTTCTGACATTTGTAGAATTTAAGGACATTTCTCTGATTTCAGAAAATAACTAAGAGTTTGGGGAATTTTCTGGTATTTCACGGTGTTTTTAGGACATTTCCAAAATTTTTGGACATGTCTAGGACTTGTTTTTAGGATTTTAGGACATTTTAAGAATGTTTCAAGAAATGTAAGACTTTTTGGGGGGGTTATGACATTTCCTGGATTTTAGGATGTTTCAAGAATTTTAAGACATTTGAAAGATTTCAGAACATTTCTGGGATTTTAGGACATTTTGGGGGATTTTAGGACATTTCCAGAATCTTCAGATGTTTCAAGAAATGTAAGACTTTTTAAAAAAAAATGATTTTATGACATTTCCAGGATTTTAGGATAAATCAAGTATTTTAAGACTTTTTAAGGATTTTAAAACATTTGTGGGATTTTAGTGCATTTTTAGGGTTATTGTATATTGAAAGAATTTATGACATTTTGAGGATTTTAAGACTTTTAGGACATTTCTAATATTTTAGGACATTTCTGGGGTTTGAAGATGTTTCTCGGATTTCAGGACATTCATAAAATTTAGGACATCAGTGTCTCAGCTGTGTCCTCTGTCGGGGGTGTCGGGGATCCTCCTCTGGCTCTTTTTTTGATCAACAAGCTCTATGTTGATGCTGTTTTATGTCTCTGACTCTTTGTGGAGACTAAAAGGACAAAAACAATTCACAGCGTCAATGACTTTATTTTTATAGTGAATTAAAACATGTTTTTTGGGGGGGTCCAGATTTGGCCCTCGGGCCGCAGGTTGATCCTCCCTGCTGTGTGTGTTTCGGCCGGCAGGTGGCAGCAGCGCGTTTTTAGGTCGTAGAAGAAGAAGCGGCCCCTCCTCCCGCGGTGCATGATGGCCGCTGTGAGTGTTGCTGTGTGTCCCGTTGTTTTCCTCCCGGTTCCCCCGGTGCTCCTGTGATGGTGAAGAGGACAAACACCGGCTGCTGGGCTTCACACGACAGGTACGGAGGCCCCGGAGCCCCGCGGGCACCGAGCCGTCCCGGCGCGGCCCCGGTCTGAGGCCGTTAGCGCTCCGGTTAGCCTGTTAGCATTAGCCGGTCTACGTGTAACCGCCGCTGACAACATTAGCTTTAGCATTAGCTCCCGTCCCGGGCCGCGGGACGTTCGCGGCTTTACCGGCGCTGTCACCGGAACTGAACCCCGGTTTTGATTGTCTCGTGTCGCCGTTTAACGTCGACTCCACCGGCGGCTCGGTGGATTTAACGTTAAATGCTGCGGCGGCGAGTGCACCGGAGCTAAGCTAATGCTAACTGTTAGCCTCTGTCACAGCTGCCTGCTGGAGTGCAGGAATGTAACTGAGTACTTTTACTTCAGTCTGATGTACTTTTACTGCATTAGGTCCATTTTAAGTAACTTTACACTTCACCTGCATTACATGTTAGAGCTAAATGTTGTACTTTTTGGTTCGTAAGTGAGCTAGTTATGGTTTATTTCTTTATATAAATCATTTTTACTAAAAGAAATTCACTCGATAAAAGTTAAACAAAAACAAAGAGTTAAATTTAACCCTTCAGGGCCCGATGAAATATCACACACTCCGATCCATCTGCACTCAAAATGTGCTTTTAAAAATCAAGTTTTAAAAATATTATTCGTTAATATTATGTTTTACTTTATGCAGATTTTTAAACATAATTCCTAATTATAATATCAAATATTTATTATATTATATTAATTTCATAATTTAAACCGTTTCAATTCCAAGTTTTTATCATGATGCCACTATGTTTTTTTTACCTGAAAAAAACCCCAACAAAAATACAAACGTAATCATTTTAGATCAAGTAGATTATTTTGATGATCACAGCCTCGCATATGTCAGTAATTTGCAGCATTATTTATTTTATTTTATTATTATTTTTTGTATTACTTTAAGTCAGGCTATAAAAATGTTATACCTTAATATGATTTTCTACTTTCATTCATTTTGTTTTTTCATTTTTATTTTTATATTTTTTTACCAGCCTCAAACATAAATATAAAATATTTGTTAATTTTTAATCCTTTAAATGCCAGGTTTTTGTCACAATGTTTTTAAATAAGAGAAAACACAAAAACTTAATTTAAATACATTAAATGTTTTTTATTTTGATGATCACAGCCTGGGATATCAGGTCAGTGATTAGCAGAAACATTGATTTTTATGCATTATTATTTTTTGTGTAGTGTCAGATCAGGCTTTAAAATACTAAAATAAGATTTTCTGCCCTCATTTTTCTAACAAACATCAGTCCTAATAACATTGAATATTCAATAATTTACAGAATTTTAACCCTTCAGATTCTGGGTTTTTGTTATGATGCCGCTATGTTTCTAGATGAAAAAAAAACAATTATTTTCCATATACTACATGTTAAGTACATTTTTTATATTAATATTTATATTTATATTATTATATTTTTTAAATTAATTGTAAGTATTTTTTTAAACTAATATTTTCGGGGCCATTTCTTGTGATGCTTGTTGCCTTCCTCTCATGTTTTTCAAAGAAATCAAACCATTTTTCTTAAGTTTCAAAGGGTTAATGATGAACACGTAACTCTCCAAGCAGCTCAAAAAATAAATCATCCCATTATTTCTATTTTTAGCTCGCAGACGTCCCAGTGGGAGTTGGGAACGAGCGGTCAGGTCGCCTTTGAGAGTCTGAAGTTTTACACTTTGAGATGTTTGTTCTGTGGTTAAAAAATAGACAGAACGAGTCAGAAAGTGTTGTTCGTATCGGCGAGGCGGCAGAGCGCCGCTCTAATCCTCTCAGTCGATCAGTGAGATGAGATTAACAGCAGAGGGTCTCAGTCAGATTACAGCCCAAACAGCACCTGCACATCCTGCGCCGCCACGTTAACAAGTCCTTTTCTCTGTGGTTAACCCTCTGAAACCCAGACCGACACAGGTTTTCTCGTGCTGTGCCTGGATGCCTTTCACAAGTATTTAAACCTTAAAAACGTGGCCAGATTTGTTTAATTTCTTAAGAAAAACAGGGTTGGAAAGTAGCACCAGTCACCAGACAAATGCTGGTAAAATAAGGAAGTGGCTGTTTCACTCGTCAGCTAAAAATAATAATGGTGACCTACTGAGTGGCTGCTGGAGAAACAGGTTTATTTCCAACCCTGGAAAAATTGGGGGAAATGGCAATGAGCAACTCGACAACAAATGTCCTGAAAAAAAATTTAAAAAATAGGAAATTCTCAAAAAAGCTAGGGAAATGTCATGTTATAATTATCTTTAAAATGATGCTATAGAAAATTCAAGAAAATAGAAAATACATTAATTATTTCATTAAAAATGTAATGAAAGTAGAAAACAACGTTAATGTGTTATAATCGTGCAGAGTGATTCAAATGTGTTTAATGTTAAAGCGGGCCCTAAGGGTTAATTTTAAAATATATATATATATCTATATAGTACACACACACACACACACACACACACACACACACAAGCCAACCACATACACATTTATATCTGTAAAACTTTGAAATAAGTAATAAAATAATGTAATAATATATATAATTAGGGGGCATGGAACATGATGGTTAATGCACATTTCCATTATTGCACTAATTACATACCGACAGCCTCATCCTTAAATTTCCCGGTCTCTAACGGCGGCGGCGTTGGCGTGTGTGTCTCCAGCTAGCCTCCCGGGAGGCGAGTCCCGATGCCATGGCCTCCAGCCACAGCTCCTCCCCAGTGCCTCGCGGAGGACGAGATGGGATCTATCGCAAGGAGCGCGACGCCACCCCGCCTCGCTGCCGGTCCCTCCGCTCGCTGCCCGACGTCTGCCCCAAGGAGCCCACAGGTGAGAGCAGACGTTAACCCTTTGAGACCTGGATCCACATCACTTTTATGGGGAATATCGGTTTATCAAAACTTGTCCGTCGTTGTTCTCATTTGAGTCAAAAACAGCTGAGCTGTCGTTAATGTATTAGCTGTGTCGATGTTTGTTGTTTATGCATCTGCTCCATTTCTGTTTATTATAATTATTTGTTTGTTATATTATCATGTTACGGACAAATTACCGTCAGTGTTTGAGGAGATTATAAATTTACTACAAACCACTTCGGGTTTTTTAACCTCACCTGCACGTCTTACATTTGTCATCATCTACTTGCTTTTACTAAATCCTGTGTGCTAATAAAATACTTGTGCTTCGTTAAGACATTTTCACATTTAAACCTTTAAAATCTGAGCAGATTGGGTTAATTTATTTAAAAAACACGGGGCAAAAAAAATGAGCAACTTGACAAGAGCTGTCGGTAAATCGCAAGAAATTCGTAGATTTGGAAAGTTATTTTCACAGAAAGTAGGAAAAAATGTCCAAAAACTGTCTAATTATCATAACTATATCTTAAAATTATTTTACAAAAGTACTATTTTAAGCACATTTTCCCCGGATATTTTCCTTCTATTTTGTTTGTTTTTTGCCTTTTTTTTCCTCTAATTTTCAGTTGTTTTTTGTTGTTTTTTTTTTTTTTACAAATTTACAATCTAGTTATTATGATCAGATTTTATTTAGTTTTTGTGCTTAATATAATAAAATTAACCCTTTGTTTAACCTGGCTGGCAAACAATGACCTGTGGCGTCTAAGTCATGGGATATTTTTTGTTTTATTTGTGCAAATTTTGAGGTAATTTCCTCTTTAGTTACTTTTTGCTTATTATTATTATTATTATTATTATTATTATTATTATTATTATTATTATGATGAGAGGGTTTAAGGACAGAGGGATGTCGTCTGCTGTGAAGTTTTCTCTGTTAATTTCTTAGCAATTCAGTAACCAAATTTTCTGCCAGTTATCCAAATTAAAATCAAAATAATAGAATAAATAAAAAATGTCTATCACAGTTTTGCAGATCCAGATGTGATATCAAACTATTTCCCCTCACAAACTGTCCAAAACTGAAAGTTTGCACTGATATAAAACAAAAAAGGAGCAAATGTTAAAGTCTGAGAAGCTCGAATCGAGATATGTTTTATTTTCTTTCCTTTTAGGTGATTTAATTGAGTGATTTTATCATAATTTTAGCACTTTATTCAGGACTCAGCTCACAGAGGGAGGTTCATACACAATAAAAGATGATAAAATCAACAAAAAAAATGACAAAGGGACATAGAAAATAAATAAATAAATGAAAAAATAAATACAAATATATAACAACAAAAAAACCCAACACAATAAATCAGGCATTCACACACAGACTTGATGCCAGCGGCTCCAGACCGGAGACTTTAACCTCACTGGTCCCTCGAGACAAAACTTGTTTGATCCAAAATGTGGACAAAATTTTGATAAAGTCGCGTTATTCCCGACTCCTGCAGGTGAGGGGCGGGGCCTGTGCAACGGCCCGTCGGTGGTGGCGGAGCACGACAGGTGGACGGTGTACAGCTCCAAGGTCAACCTCCCCGCCGCGCTGAACGACCCGCGGCTCGCCAAGCGGGAGTCGGACTTTTTCACCAAAACATGGGGGCTGGACTTCGCGGAGACGGAGGTGATGCCCTCCTTCTACCTCCCCAACATCACCAGGGAACACTTCGGACCGTACCTGCAGGAGACGGCTCAGGTAACACCCCCCGCTGAATTATTCACCCAGCATCCCCACAGCCCCGACCGCCGCCGCCAGCGCCTGGAGGAGGGCGGAGCTGCGTGTGTGTGTGTGTGTGTGTGTGTGTGTGTGTGTCAGGAATCCTGTTGATGCAGTTTCGGCTCCTGCTGTTTATTTCACTCTCGCTGCAGCAGCCTCAGTTTTGCTTTTGCTTTTGGTTTGAATTGATCTTTAAATTTAAAAAGCACATTAAACAGGACGGTGACGGACTCGGTGATCTGAGCGTGCTCCTCGACGCCGCGCCGGCCGCCCTCAGTGTGTACGGATAGGGACTGTAGGCTGAGGGATTTGTGTTGTTAGTTTTGGCTCAGGTCAGGGACGTACAACTTAAAAAGGTCGTATTTTATATTTATTTTAAATAAAAAACTCACACTCCAGATAATATAGTGTACTTTTAAACTGATCTTTTTACTTCAAACTAATCAATGAAGGCAGTTTGCTCAGTTTGACTAAACGAACGTGACGCGGCACGGAAACGTACCGAGTGACAAGTTTCCAGCTTCCTGTTTTTTTTGTGCTGCGTAATTGCAGAAATGAAACATATTTTTTTGACTCAGCCTTTTGATTGAGAGGATGAGAAATAGTTGTGGTTTCTCTTGTTTCTCGTGGTCTCGTTGTTAGATAAAGTCCCAAAAATGTCATTTAAAATCCTCAGAAAAAAAGCTGAAGGAGTGTGGAGCTTAAAACTGTCAGAGTACATTTTGGCATTTTGTACTAAAAAAATCCACCTAAAAATAAATCACAGACATTAAAATAGTTTTTATTTATTATTCTGTTTTTTCCTCTTATATCGCTCTTCCCTCAGTGTCACTTTAATTGTACATGAAATGTGAATTAAATTAGTATTTTTTATTTATTTACTGAAGAAGGGACACCGTACATTAATCCACATTTAGACAAATATAAAGGTGTTATTTGGGGATTATGTTTTCATCAGTACTCCCTTGCCTGATGTTAAAAAGCATCCTAAAATCCCGCCGTCCTCGCCCCTCAAACTCCGCCCTCCACGCCAAAACAGTGACAGGAAGATGAAACTTAAATAAATAAATAAATAAATAAAAACAAAAATGAAGAAATAAATTAATAAATTATATTATATTTCGTTTATATTATAAATGATAAATTATTTTAATGCCTCTATTATTTTCTGAGGGATTATTTTCATGTTTTTCACCACCGCTGGTGAAAAATAGAAATGAAACTTCTGCTTTCTGCTGCTCAAACTGCTTCCTGCTAAAATCTGTCTCACCAGTGTTTGCTGTTTTTGATCTTTGTGTTTTATTATTTATGGCGGTGCTGTGGCTGTAAAGCTGCACCGCAGACGGAGATTTTTATGGGAAACAGTTTCAGTGTTTGACCGCAGTAAAACATTTAGAGCCACAAACATCATTGCTCTGCTCAACGCGTCCGCTGTTTACCGTTTTATTATTTAAAAAATATATATGTAGCCTCGTTGTTATATTATGTAATCTGGGACACATCAATACAGCATCTAGATGAGAAAATTAACCCTTCATTAATGGGAAAATATTTTACATTAATATTATTTTGTATTTTCACTGAGTTTGTTTTTTTAACCTGCATCAGTCCTAATCATAAATATCAAATATCCATTTATTTTCTGAATTTTAACCCTTTTAAATGCAGGGTTTTTGTCATGACGCCGCTATGTTTTTAGATGGAAAAAAACAAAGCACAAAAATAATTATTTTTTAATATGCTAAATGCAAAAAAATGGGCCTTGTTTTATTATGACAGCCTGGGATATGTTAATAATTAGCAGTAACATTGCTCTGCACATAAAATGAGCTTTTCAAAATCAAGCTGCTATTTTATTTTCTACTTTAATTATTTTCTTTTGTTTTTACCAGCATCAGTCTAGTCATAAATATCAAATATTCCTTTTTTCTCAGACCTTAAACAGTTAAAATGTGAGGTTTCTGTCATGATGCTGCTGTGTTTTTATTGTTTTCAATATACTGCAGACAAAGCAGATTATTTTATTAACTATCACAGCCTGGGATGTGTCAAAATGTGCCTTATGTATGAAAACAGACAAAATTATTTAAAAAATGAAGAATGAAAAACGCATAAAATTACAATTGAATTTTTTTTAGATCTGACAAAGTATTAAGAAAAAAATGTAAAATCTTTTTTTCAGGAATTTTTGTCTCCAGTTTGCTCGTACAGTCGGCTTTTATCCTTTTTGGTTTTTGTTTATATCCTCTTGCATTTAGTTGTAAAACTCTCAAATGAGCCGAGTGTTCGTCAGACTCGAGGCTGAGTCGTGTTTAGACTTTGTCACCTGAACTGTCGTTTTTCTGTTCCTGTAAGAGCTGTCAGGTTCGCAGAAACTTGGCTTGCGTTTTGTGGTGTTGCCGTTGTGTTTGTTTCCTCCTGCAGGTTTCAGGTCGATGTGTAACAGATGGTGAAACATGTCAAACCTTCGTCTGACGTTTCTTTTTCCTGCAGTTTGCTGCTTTTAACGCTCATGTTTTTGTCTTTCAGCGCTGCCTTCAGACCAAACACACCCAGCGTTTGGCTGCAGATGTTGACTTTTAATCTTTTTTTGTCTTTTCTTTGTGTCTGTTTTTAGAGAGAAAGAATCCACGAACGCTGCAAGACGATCTGTCCCAACAAAGACGACGTGGACGCTGTCTCCAGTATCACCACCAACCACGGTATCAATTATTAAGCAGCTGCTGCTGCAGGACGCTCCCTGACGGGTTTTTTCTTTCTCTGCAGTCTCCTTAAAAAGACCAGCTGATGCACACGAAGCCTGCAGACTCGTGCACACATACGTGCACTGCACATGCACACACCTCTGCAGCTGGACACGCCTGACATATGAACATGTGACCAAACCGGCAAACACACCGGACTGGACAACAGATTCAGAAAATCAATCTTTGAAACAAATAAATAAATAAATGAATAAAATAAAATGCTAAATAAATTACTACCACTACTACTACTACTACCACAATCAGTAATAATAATAATAATAATATATTTTATTATTATTTTTATTGTTATTTTTTAATTTTTAAAATTATTATTATCTTTTATTCATTTTAAAAGATAATTATAACAATTTTTATTTAAATTTTTTTATTTTCCTTTAACAGAATAAAACATTCCCTGACAGGAACTCATAAAAAATAATGTCAGAAATAAATAAAATCATTTACTAATAAAGAAACAGACAAAATTCAGAAAGATATTTTATGGCAGACATTAGGCTGAATGTCAAATAAAAATCGATACAGAAATCAATGATCATTTTCACTCGAGAGTCTCTGAGTGGTTACCATGGAAACCCCTGACCCAGACAGGAAATGGAGCTTGTGATGGGAATCAGAGATAATTTAGGTTCGATGTTTTGAAATGAATAATGTGACCATAGTTTGTTTCTGACTCTTTCCACTTTTCACCCTTTGAATTAAGGCTGCAACCGAAAGTATTTTCATTATTAATTAACCTGCCCGTTATTTTCTCCAATAATCTTTCTGTCAATAAAATCACAGAAAATAATCTAACATGCTCCACTGTGAAATCTCCCCGAGCCCGAGGTGACGGTTTCAAATGATATCAGTTTCAAATCCAAAACTTTTGAATTTATTATCATGTATCGCGAAAAAAATACATTTTTCACATGTAATTACAAAATAATTACAAGATTCAGTTATCAAAACAGTTTTCAGTCAATTTTCTGCTAATCGACTTATCGATTAATTGTTGCAGCTCTACTGCAAATCACTTCATCAAACTCTTTTTTTATTGATTAACTGATCAGTAATTCTTTTTAATCTTTTATGCTCGATGTCTTTGATACTTAATTTCAAATTTTCATCCTGCATTTGTTTTACTGGCCTCTTACTTGTCAGTTTTATTCACGTGTGGTTTGTTTTTATTGTTTTTTTTGTGTAAAACAGTTTTTAAAGAGTGCGTTACAAATAAACTTGTGTGTATTGATCAATATTTATTATAACAAACACACGTCTGATAATAGATAACTGATAAAACTCCTGATTCTCTTCAAAAACAAGTGTTATCTGAAAGTTTTTCGTCCACATTCAAAACATAAAAAGAATCATTTCATACACGTGTGTTTTACCGCTTTTGTCATTCAGAATACAAACTAAAAAACAGCTGATTTATCGAACGATAACGAGTGATTGATTCAGATTTTTTCTTGTTTTTAGACAAATCCAGAGCGGAGCTGGAACAAGTCCCCAAGGTAACACGTCTGCTTTATTCTGTTTTTATTTGGAGAAAATTAAGTTGTTGTTTTTTTTTTAAGTTTATTTTAATAAACTGCTGTACAGGATTTGTATGGTCATTGAAAACCTGGAAAAGTCGTGGAATTTGCAAAAAGCAGTTTCCAGGCCAATTTCGTTTAAAGAACCTTGATAATAACACACAGAGTTTTCAAGGGCTGTTGTATATTTGAAAATTTCACAGTATTTTCTGGTGGTGAAAGATGGTTTTAAAAAAATCACAAAAACATTTTAATTAAAAAAAAAATTGGCCAATTGTTTCTGAAGCAGTCTTCCATATCTGCGGTTTTGAAAATCATGTTGTTTTTTAAAAAAAATTGGCAGTAAAATAAATACAAAATACAGCCACTGAAATGTGTATGCCCCGCCCCTAAAGCCAAAATAAAAACTCGTTTTTAAAGAAAAATAAAATGGCCCATTTTTTTTAAAAAGAAAACATGCCTCTCAAACCCCTCTAAAATTGTAAAAATCACCAAAAAAGGGGAAAATTAGGCCAAATTTTTGTATTTAAAAATTGTCAAAATCTTTTAAGAAAAAAATGGGGCAAAACACATAAAAAGCATGAGTTTTTAAGGAAAAATAAAATGCCATATTTTCTTGAAATAAAAAAAAATCACAGAAATTTACAAAAGAAAATTGGCAATTTTTAAGAAAACACACGAAGACTGCCCAGCCCTAACTCATTTAAAGTTGCATGGGTTATAATTAAATATTCATCCCTGGTCCTCTTTTGAATTCATTGTTTCTTAAGTAATTCATGTATAAAAAGCTGTTATGCAGTAATATAAAATAATCGATAATGAGTATCGATGGTCGTTTCAGAGAATTTTTGGCGTTTCAAGTTTTCCAGGAAATTTCCTGTAAAAAATGTGTTTGAAGTCGGATTTTTTTTCTTGTGTTTTGAATTTTCAGATCTTCATGAAGCCTGACTTTGCTCTGGAGGACCCCGCCACCTTCAACGCCGTGCTGCCGTGGTCGCACTTCAACAGCGCCGGCGGGAAGAGCAGCCGAGACGTGGCGTCCTCCAAACTGCTGCAGGAGAAGGTGAGCTCGCTCAGGTCGCGCTTCGCACCTCGCCGGCTCGGCTCAGAAATGTAAACGTGAACTCTGCGTCTCCCCGCAGCTCAGTCACTACCTGGACGTGGTGGAGGTGAGCATCGCCCGGCAGATCTCGCTCCGCTCGGAGGCGTTTTTCCACGCCATGTCCTCGCAGCACGAGCTGCAGGACCGGCTGCAGGAGACGCAGCGCGCCGTGGCCGTCCTGCGGGGCCGGACCGCCGCCATCGACAAAGTCATGTGCCAGGGGCCCCTGCAGGCGCTCCGCACCGCGCTGACCCGCAACAACTGCGTGAAGCTGCACAACAAACTGAAGCTGATGGCGGCGGTGCA